>NW_012116622.1:2526807-2574522 GCF_000951035.1 Colobus angolensis palliatus
ATAAAAGAATTGAGACCAACTCTGTCAAGCAGTCATCGTCCTCCATCTCACTTCTCTGGGATTGCAGAAGGAAAAATCCCTGGCTTTTGCATCGAGAAACTCTATTATTGATGTATAGTTCTGCACACATCAAATGGAGAGGTGATGGAAGGAGCAGCAAAGCTGCTGTAAAGGCTTGAAGGGGAAATTGAGGAGGGGGTTACCAGTGGTCATTTGACCCTGCTCCTTGGGAGTCACACCTGCATGGAAAGCTCCAAGCAGAGTAGAAATCGAGCACATAAGGCTGAGTGGGTTATGCCAATTTCTGGTTAAGGATTCTCTGTTCCAGCCTAAACTTTGCATTCTCATTACAGAATTAAGCTACTGTCTGAGTTCCTAGTAAATGCATGACATATTGTGAATTACTGAGTAGTGTTGATGGGTTAGAGGACAGAATGGTCATAGAGATAAATGAGACATGGATCTCATTGCTCAAGGAGCTTCTAATGAATAATATAATATAACCCACATAAAAGGGAGAATATGATTTAGGCCAGTAGAAAGAAAGAAGCAAAATGTGACGGATATTTAAAGGGGGGAAATCACAAGTAGGTTGAAGGGAGGATGGGAGAGAATGAAGAGGGAAAGCTGCATGGGAGAGGGGCCATTTAAGGAGAATATGGGGTATGGGGTGTGACAACCTGGGGAAAATGTGCCCCAAATGACTGAAATGTTAAGGAAAGGGATTCTCAGGCCATCCTTACTTCTGTTATGCAAGACTTTGAATAGGCCTGTTAAGGGAAGTATTGCCAAGGAAGCTTGCTAGACCTTTTGCAAAATTAAGAACTGTTGAGCCAAATAAAGTATTCATTTGCAAACCTGCTGTCCAGCTGACAGATGGAGCTCTGGCCGTGAGCCTTGCCCAGTGTTGTAGCTGTCAACAGGGAAACTGGGAGAAGCTTACTCCAAGGGCCCTGGAGGACTATGTTTTTCATAAACAAATTTTTCCTAACAGCACTTTCAACCTGCTTGGCCTTGCTTGGCATCCCCCATACTACTACTTACCTCACATTTTTCTTTAAATCAATCCTCTATTTTACTTAAATGAATCGCAGCCTATTCTAAACAATAGTATCTGTGAAATTACCGGTCTGATCCACCAGTTTTTATGTTTTCCCAAATGTTATACCCCCTGCCTTTATCTCATGTATTTTATAAAAGTGATGCCAAATCTGTTTCTAGGGAACTTGTATCTCTGCCTTTAAAATAGCTTCAGCTTTTGGGGAAAAGTAAAATTACTTCTTTAACATCCTTGTAGCAGTCCTATTAAGCCCTTCTCCCTCATCTCCCTCCTCCCTCCTATCCCTGCCCCTTTCTAGATTCTGTAACATTCTGAGCCCGCAGGGATTGTAGAGGACATAATAAAAAAGATCTTGGGTATTTTAGGATTTGAAGTGCAATGAAAGGAAATTACTGACACACTGAATTGCCATTTAATGGGAGATGGTGATATCGATCTGGTAATGTTTCCTGCGGTCCTAGTTGTAATAACTGTATAATATCATACACTTTATCAAAATAATTTAAAAGCTGGCAAATGAAGTTGTTACAGAGCCTCTGAGTAAAATGGAATGAAAGTCAGAGGCTCCAGAAGATGGTGAGGGAAGAAGAACAGAAAGGGCTACAGGACTAAATTAGAAGAAGACTATAAAGCTCTGTGGCTAGAACAGATTTCTGAGGATTAAGTTAATGTCTGCATGGGGCTCTAAGTCTCTTGGATCCTGTTATTCTACAAAGATACAAAATGATGTCTTTACCTCCATTTGCTGTCACCATTCTTCTTCTGAGCTGACGTAAGTTAGCATGTACACTTGCTTGATTTGTAGAATATGATTATGTTTATTAGAATATTTCTGATATAATAAACCAACTTTATGGGGGGTTTGTTATCAGCAGGTTGCAAGTTTAATGTGGAGCTTAACACATTTGTTTTTATAGCCCATAATGAAATGTCTGCTGTTACCAAAAATTTAATGAAAATTATGATACCATTCCTCAGCTTCCTTATTAAAAAATTAGGTCCTAATATTTCTGAAACTTTCATTATTACGTTAATCAGTTTGTACCCTCAATATCCTTTTGGGGCACTAAGTTTCCTGAATTTTTAAATTTTCTTCTGCGTTCTTTCTTCACTGTTTTCCTCACATGCGTAATTTAGAACATGACAATAGAGAATTGGTTGAGGATAATTAAGGGAGATTTCTCTTTTTTTGAACAAATAAACCCCTACTTACTACTGAAATAATACATATTGTAAACCTTCTTGATTTGGTCTTCATTTAAAAATTTCTAGTAACTTAGAGAGTCACGGATATTTGATTTTTTATGAATGACAAAAAGGGTGTTTTCTAAGAAATTAAATAGTATAAATATGTTTTAAATGGTAGCTTTAAATTTAAAGACCCAGATTTTTCAGCACTTCCGAAGTATTAATTTTCTTGACCATTTCAGCTTTCTTTTCAACTCTTATCTTCTGTGAATACGATATGTCAATTTTAAAGGATTTTCAAGTAATTAACCTATATGAGACCTCTTCTGGAAAACATCTTGGCCAAGAGTGTACAGATATTTTTAAACCATTGAAAATATTTTACATTTAGTTAAAAGCTTTATATTGTTCTCTTTCTATGTTTTCTTTACTAGTTTAGGGACAGAGCTGTATTATATTTATCTTAAATATCATCTTAATAGTCTCATTTTACCTTTTTTAAATGGAAAAGAAAATAGAACACTGAACTCTTGACCTTGTCTTATGAGTCTGTGGGCACTTGTCCAGCCTTTCTTACATATTTATTTTGCTGTGCTGTTTACTTCTACAGATGTTTACATAAAGAGCTTTTCACAGCTTTTGGAAACTTTTAGGTTCCTATGAAAGCACAGCAACTTTGTAAATAGGGATGGTTAGGAGATAGTTTTAAAAGGTGGACCCATTTGCACACATACACAGTAGTTACTTCGATATTTTAGTTATGTTTGTCAGGTATTTAGTGCAATATGCAAACCATAGCAACAGTAACGGGGAACTTCTGTTGCAGTGTGTGCCATGAACTCCAAGCCTTGATTCTCCAGTCTTCCCAGGTACCACACTGAAAGTGGAGCCTCTCCATCCATCTCTTCATCATGGTTGCCATAATCCTAGGCCAGACCCTCATCTCCTTGTCTCATGCTGGTTTAGGGATGTAGTCCTCTCCAAGAGGTTTATGTCTCTTTTCTTTCTCCCTAGCAATACTTCCATGTTGTCACAGTGATTTCCCACTTTTAGCCACTTACATTTAACGCCCTTATCATTTGAAATCCAAACTCCTGTGTCTGGATTTCCAATGCTGCAATAAATGCCTTCAACCTTATTCAACCTTATTTTTTTTCTAAATGCAAACAGGCCTCTCGGCTCATCTCTGGTTCTACTGATGGGCAAACATAAGAATAAGCATGCTTATTCTTATTTCCATGACTTGATTTATGACACCCCTCTCCCAGCTTTTCTGGAATCTGTTTCCTTACTTTCGTTCATTTTATCCAACACCTATCTGTCCGTCAAAGTCCGCCTTGATTGTTAGGTTCATCATGTTCACGATCTCACTACTCTTCCTTGTTTCAGAAGACCACACTTAAGTCTCGACCAGCAATGTAACATGTAGCTACCAATTGATTGGTTTACTTTTCAGGAGCACATGAGTTGTGTAAAATAAGAAATACTTCTAAATGTTCATTTGGATGACAATGATTCTTAAATGCAAGACTTATGTACATTTATGCTTGCTTATCATAGCCTTTTATTTTTCATAATTCCAGTTTTCCAGCAACTCTCCTAGGTTAAAAAATGAAGAAGTTGGATTACGTGTCTCATCTTTAGAATGTTTTCACCATTAAATTTGAATAAATTTTAAAAGTATATAGTTGATCATCTGTTTATGATGTCACACATGTGTGATACATATAAAGTAATATTTCTAAAAAAGAATCTCATATCTTATTAAATCAAGTACTGAATATGAAAAAGAGACCACTTTGTTGACACATGACAGAATACTTTTTCTGCCAAGTTGTAGTTATCTGTGCTTGAATTTGCCATGGGCAAATAGTCCTGAACCAAAATATTTTCTTTAGCACAAAGTATTTTACAAAACAATGGTTCATACACTAACCCTTCTTAATTTTTATTAACATTGCCAATCAATTGCCTAGCAATATAATACATTTTTATCAACTTAATCACAAAATTGTAAAATCATAGAAGTTAGAGCCAAAAGTGACACTGAAAATTAGTTTTAAGCAGAATTTTACATATTCAGGACTGCAAGTAAGCACTTTATCTTGGTACATGAGGTTGAAAATCTTGGTACATGAGGAAAGTTGAAAATATTCACTCGCTTCCCCCATCTTTATGGGAGGAGTATATTTACTCATGCCAGGATCTTGGCCTTGGCCTGTGACTTTCTTTGGCATCTAAGATGGTGGTGTCTACTACCTGTTCCTTGACTTCTGGTATGGCTGTGTGACTTCCTTTGGCCAATGGAATGTTACCGTTCGTGACACTAGGTTTAAAAGGTGTGTTGTGCTTTGCTATTGCCATGAGAAGAACTTCCCCAAGTAGCTGCTGCATCTTCAGCCTGGGTGCCTGAATGAGTATGTATAGACTAGACATAGCACAAGCTGTAGTGGGGAGTCAAGCTCAGCTAGACCTACTGTGTGAAGCAGAGCCACTGACCTGCTTAGATCACAGATGAGTTGGGAACCCCAGAGCATGAGAATAGAATGCTTATTGGCATATACCATTGAATTTGGGGTAGTTTGTTATGTGGCATTATTGTGGCAATAGCTAGCTGGTATAACCTCATAGGACAAGCTTATTTTTAATAATATAATTTCCAGTTATAGTAGTAACTTTTGTAACTAACCCATTTATGTTCCTTTCTGACTCCAAGACACACTGTTGCGACTCTAAAACAAGCTGACTGATGCCTGCGACTCACTGATTGCTTGCAGCTGTAGCTTACTTTTTACTAGGCCCACATACTTTTACACCTAGCAGTTGCTAGGTGTTTACAAGAATCAATTTTTGTTGTTTTCAAACTTGCTGATACCAGTTGTTGTTTTAATTAAATATTATGTAAATTAATGAAATGTGCCTGTGTAAAGATAGTTGCTTCTGGGAAACCAAGTTAACTGCTAGGAAAAAGAGAGTTTCCAGAAAATTTCTGCCAAGATATAACATCTAGAAGGTTATTTTATAAGTATTCCTAAATTATTGCTTTATTTTTAAAGAACGCTTAACTGGAAATCACAGACAATTAACTCTGTGTGCTGTTTCATGCAAGATAGAGCAGATCATTACTGGGTATATACCCAAGGAAAAATAAACTGATCTACCAAAAAGAAACGAGCACTCGGATGTTTACCGCAGCACGATTCACAAAAGCAAAGACATGGAATCAACGTAGATGCCCATCAGCGGTGGACTGAATAAAGGAAATGTGCATACACACCCTGGAATACTACACAGTTATAAAAAAGAATAAAATCACATCCTTTGCAGAAACATAGATGCCGCTGGAGGCTGTTGTCCTAAGTGAGATAACACAGCAATAAAAAACCAAATACAGCATGTTCTCACTTGTAAGGAGGAGCTTAGAATTGGGCATACATGGACATAAAGATGGCAACAATAGATACTGGGAATACTAGAGTGGAGAGAGATAGAGGAGGGCAAGGGTTGAAAAGCTACCTGTTGCTTACTATGCATACCACCTGAGTGACGGGGTCACTTGTACTCCAAACTCAGTATCACACAATATACATCTGTAACAAACCTGCACATATAACCCCTGATTCTAAAAAGTCTATATTTTTTTTTAAAAAAAGGGTAAACTTTGGCAACATGGCAAAACCCCACCTCTACTAAAAAATATATAAAAATTAGCTGGGCCTGGTGGCGCAAGCCCATAGTCCCAGCTCCTCGGGAGGCTGACTGGTGGGAGAATCACCTGAGCCTGGGAAGTCAAGGTGAGCTGTAATTGCACCATTGCACCCCAGCCTGGCTTATATAGTCAGACCTTGTCTCAAAAAAGGAAACACTGAAATTCTAACCAGCAGAAACTCCTGAGGGGAGGAGAAGCGGCTGGGTAAGAGGACTTGGCCTTTCTCAGATGATTGGTTAATGAGCTTGTAGTTACGTATTTTATGTTAAAGTTACAAGTTTAAGGTATGCTTTAATCCTTTAATAAACTTTCATGAGAAATTAATGAACTATTAGAGAGTGGCTTTGTTAGGGATATCTCATTAGGGTTTGCTCCCTATAGAATAGTGTTGAGATGATCATAAATAATTTTGACTTTGTTACAAACATTTTCTCATTTTTGTGCTTCGCCATAGTAGTTATTTTTATAGGTAGGTCTGTATTTGGATGTTCTATACCTTTGAGTGTTGCTGGGCCTCTTTGGGTTTCCTAAGTGCAATTTTTGGATTGTATTTTTTGGTGGTTAAATCTAGAAATCTCCTTATGTAATATATAGTGATGGAAATTGTGTTTGTAGACAACTATTTAAATGTATATTATGAAGTATATATATATATATATTTTTTTTTTTTGAGACGGAGTCTCGCTCTGTGGCCCAGGCTGGAGTGCAGTGGCCGGATCTCAGCTCACTGCAAGCTCTGCCTCCCGGGTTACACCATTCTCCTGCCTCAGCCTCCTGAGTAGCTGGGACTACAGGCGCCCGCCACCTCGCCCGGCTAGTTTTTTGTATTTTTTAGTAGAGACGGGGTTTCACCATGTTAGCCAGGATGGTCTTGATCTCCTGACCTCGTGATCCGCCCGTCTCGGCCTCCCAAAGTGCTGGGATTACAGGCTTGAGCCACTGCGCCCGGCTGAAGTATATATTTTTATGAAGTTTATGTGTGTATATATATAAGCACACACATGTAATTTTCCTATATAAGCAAATTATAAGAACCTGTCAAAATAAATAGAAGAATAAAAACAAGTTGTGAGTCAATTCTTTAGTTCTTTAGTTTTGATTCTTATTTCACGTAGTTAATTTGGAACATGCAGCAATTCATCTTAGGTTTCCTGTCATCAGTAACGATTAGTAAAGGTATGGAGCTAGATGGAGGGATATTTCTGTGGAGACAGTGTACCTGGAGTAGGATACGCTCCATGCTTGTTGATGAAGTGTGTCCTGTTCACTCTGAGTTTACATCATGAGTGGCTTCCCCTCCTCTGGTGGTGGGTGCTGTTGGATTTTAAGGATCACAGGAAAGCCAAGAGAAGATGAGGAAATGAAAACAATAAATCTTAAATAGGAAATGGCAGACCAAGTGGATGAAATCCCAGCATGAATAATGTGAATGTGGGTCCAAGGAAAAGAAATATTATTTAAAATTGCATTACTAAACCTTTTATCTCAGACTTCATAAGCCCTGTGTGCTGTGCATACTACAATGACCTTAGGATATGCAGTTTTATTTAAATATCCATCAGGGCTCAGCTCCTTCTGTCCATGGAGTGATCAACCCCAGTGTGTAGCTCAGCCCCTCCCTTCACTGACTCTTGCTGCAGCCGTTATGCCACCCCCGCCTCTTACATGCGAAGTTATAAGGGTTCTTTACTGTCTTTGGAATCAATCACCAAATCTTGTAGATTCAAGCAGCTTAGTATCTTTGTATGTATCCCTTTTTCGAATAATTATTATAATTATTTAATTTATTGAACACATACTATGTATCATTCATTTACTTTTCCAAGTGCTTTGCATGTATTAATTCAATTATCTCACTTCACGCATGTGTGAGTGCATGTACACACACACACACACACACACACACACCCAAAAAAGAGGTACTTTGTTCATCGATGCATAATATTTTACATATTTATGGGGGCACGTGATATTTTGTTGCATGCATAGAATGTGTAGTGATCAAGTCAGGGTATTTCGGACATTCATCACCTTGAGTCTTTATCGCTTCTATGTGTTGGGAACATCTCAAGTTATTTCTTCCAGGTACTTTGAAATATGCAATATGTGGCTGCTAACGAGTCACCCTACTCTACTATAGAACATTAGAACTTACACCTTTTGACTGTATATTTGTACCCATTGACCAACCTCATAAAGAGGAGGTACTTTTTAAAATTCCTACCAAACAGATAAGACAACTGAGGTTCAGAATATTTCTCCAAGTCTCGTGGTAGGTTAGTAGTGGAACAAGGATTTGAAGCCAGTCAGCCTTGAGCCATGATCTCAGTTACCTTGCTCTTGAATCGTTATTAATTGACTTAAGTTTCTCAAGCAAATGTCTTTTCTAGTAAAAATAAAGTTTTTCAACTAATCTTTTCCTACAAATCTAGTATAAAATCATAGATATGCATAAATTACAAAAAAAAATACTATATTGTTGAACTAGTGCTAAAGTGTCCTTCCAAGGAAGAGGGAACATTAGTGACTTGCTCAAGAATGATCCAAGACATGAGCTGAGGTTCTTTGACTCCCTGATTAGCTTTTCCATTTTGTCATAACAGATTTAATATGACAAAAGCCTATTCTTGTAGCAGTTATGAACATTGGGTATAGGAAAAGAAATTATTTGAGAGGCCTGGATACAGTAGTTTGGAAAAAGTTTTTCAAAAATGCTCAGAAGATTTTGGAATTGATTGAAAAGGTGTACTTTGAAACTGGAAAGTGACATTTAAGAAATACAGCAGTAACTAATTAGTGGGAATGAAAATGTTGAAAACACGTATGCATTCCTTTTTGTGCATTAATGCTGTCTTGCTTAAGGTAATTTTTACTTTGCTCCTGGATCGTTGCAGTAGCCCTCAAAGTTGTCTTTTCTGCCAGCTGCAGCTATCTGTCATTGCTGCAAGCATTACCTTTCTAAATCACAAACAGGATCATGAACCTCTTAACATATTTCAGAGGTCCTCATAACTAACTCTATGATCAGTTAGATCTCTATAACTCAGCTTCCAAGGCTGTTCATGCTTTGTTGTCTGTCCATTTCTCCAGCTTCATCTTTATTAGGCCACTCCCTCACCCAGCACCCATATACCCTGTGATCTAGCCTTACCAAATGACCTGAATTTCCTGAAACTTGTCATGCTGTTTCTTGGGAAACCTTCATACGTACAATTCCTTGTGTCAACCTTGTTCTTCCTTTTCCTAGTATTTTATTTTTATTTGTTCTTCAAGCTCAAGCCAACTTTTTAAAATCTAGATTCTCTTTGACTTAATAATTCTACCTCTAAGAATCTGTTTTAATGAAATATATATTTATGTGCAAATATGTTTATTGCTACTACTTATAATGGCAAAAAATACTGTATTTGAAGCAATTAAATATGCAGTAAGGGAATGATTTAATAAATACTGTGCAATATTACGTAGCTGTTAGCTTTGTATTGTTAAAGATCTTTTGGTAAGATAAAAACCTATAACATTAAATGACAAGAGTATGAAACACAAACACATGTATGTGTTTTCCCATTTGTACATTACTGTCTGTAACTATGTTAAGTGGGAAATGGAAGAGAGATTGCAAAAGATCACTGGAAGGAAATATCTTAAAATTAATACAAACTCTTTAGATGATAGGATTATAGGTGATTTTTATATCTTTATATTTATAATTTATTTTATTTTGCAAGTTTCTACAAGTATAGATGTATTTTGTAATCAAGAAAAGAAAAATTTAATTAAACACATGCAAATGAGTTCAAGGATCTGCCTGTCTGGAAAGCCTTCCACAAACTCCCTTGCTGATTAGGATGCCTCTCTTCTGCATTTCCACAGGGCCTGTGCTTAACTCCAGTTGTGCATCTGGGGCACTGAATGCCAATCACTGACTCATTCATCTCTCCCCGGTCCTAAACTATGATATTCTTAAGGGCAGGCATGAGTCTTAAGTGACTTTTCCTCAGAGCCTAGCATAGTAACTGCCAGATGGTGAGTGCTCAATCAAAGGTATTGAATCAATAAATGAGAAACAAAGGCTTCTCTGGAGTTAGGCAGCCACCCTCATCACTCACTGGTCCACTGCATGAAAACGTTAGGCCTGGAGATCAGTGGGACCTGGGAGAAATGATTGTATGTTTGGATTACTCCTTTTCCTAGTAGCTTAAACTAGCGTTCTCATATTCAAGGGTTCTACTCTTCAAATCTCCATCCCCACCATCTGACTTGTGCAAACATTGTCCCTTCTTTTTTTTTGAGACACAATCTCACTCTGTCACCCAGACTGGAGTGCAGTGGCGTGATCTTGGCTTACTGCAGCCTCCACCTCCTGGGTTCCAGCAATTCTTCTGCCTCAGTCTCCTGGGTAGCTGGGATTACAGGCACGCACCACCATGCCCGACTAATTTTTGTATGTTTAGCAGAGATGGGGTTTCACCATATTTGCCAGGCTGGCCACAAACTCCTGACTTCAGGTGATCCGCCCACCTCAGCCTCCCAGAGACATTGTCCCTTCTTTAAGGTCTGTTTCAAATGCCTGAAGCTCCTTGAGGATCTTCCTAATGTCCCTAGTCTGATCTGAAGATTTTAAATCCCTTTTTCAGGACTTATTGTCACCTGCCTTGTATTAGCCATTTTTTTCTGCATCTTATTCCCTTATGAGACTTTAAGGATTTAATAATTTCACAGTGTCTTCATTGATAAAAGCATGATGTTGGCCAGGCACAGTGTCTCATGCCTGTAATCTCAGCACTTTGGGAGGCTGAGGCAGATGGATCACCTGAGGTCAGGAGTTCGAGACCAGCCTGGCCAACATAGCGAAAACTCGTCTCTACTAAAAATGTAAAATTAGCTGGGTGTGGTGGAGCACGCCTGAAATCCCAGTTCCTCAGGAGGCTGAAGCAGGTGAATCACTTGAACCAGGAGGCGGAAGTTGCAGTGAGCTGAGATGACACCATTGCACTCCAGCCTGGGCATGAATAGTGAAACTCCATCTAAAAAAAAAAAGGAAAGAAAGAAAAAAAATGTATATATATGTAATTTATGTCAATTAAAATTGTTTCTAAATGCTTTAAGGATCCTAAGTGTATAAAACATATCTTGTTTTGAAGTACTTGACAATGCCTAATAGTATTTTTGTACATAGCTTGTGCTCTGTACATAATTGTTTACTTCTATCACCAATTCTGATTCACGCATTTTTTTCACTTGGGCCTTCCCTGACCAGGCAATTGAAAATTGAAAATTTTCTTTGCTCTAAAGCAAAGAAAATCTGTGATGTCGTTTTTATTTTATTTTGCTCTATAGTAATCATCACCATGAGATACACTAAATTGTTCACTTATTCACTTATCTATAACTTTAAACAGACAGTAGAGATGATTATCTCTTTTGCTTATCGCTGTGTCCCCAAAGTCTATGACTGTGTCCAGCACTTAGTAAGTGTTCCTTGCTCTGTCTACAGACCAGCTCAATTGTCTTCATACTTGGAAAAATCTTCCTCCATAATCCTGGTGTTATCTTTCCAGAAAAGATCATACTACTAACCCTTTACTAGAAGTAAAATCTGAGACTTATTAGTCAGTGACAAGCTTTGCCCATGAGTGAAGAGGCATTCGGGTTTTTTACTTGACATGTAGGTTGGAATATTATAAAGTTCATCAGTCAAAGTTTTTGACACCAAACCACCACCTCAAGAACTAAGCTTTACATCATTTTCTGAGACATCCTCGGTGCTGTGACAGTTAGGTAATCCTGGTTCTATCGGTACACTGGCTCTGTAATACCTCCTAGATTCTCTGTTCATTAGTTTTCATGGTATGGGTTTCAGAGACTTTTGAACTAGCAGCTCAGTGAATGCCCAGAGTTGAATCCAGTTTCTTTGGCAGCTTTTACAGTTAATGATGACCTGTTCACTTGAATGGCTTCTGGTTTCACCTTCAATTCAGAAACAACTAAGAGCTAAGTGATGTACTTGTCTTACCCCTTCTCAGTGGGACTGGAATAACATGTCTTCACGTTTTCTGGAAGCATTTGTTAAAGTGGCCTGTGCATAAAGTGAGATCCACAGGGTGAATTTGATATGTCATTCATTCAAGCATGCGTTGATTATTTTATTTTACAGTGTATTGTGTTAGTGCACCTTGAGATGTCTGAACCAGACAGTGACCTGCCCTTCAGATACCTTAAATTTTAGAAGGGGTGATAAGTTCCTCTTCCTGACCCATCTAAGAAGGTGATATTGTGTCTTTTGTGTCTCGGGACGCAAAAGAATTCTGGGAACTTTATGAAATCTCTTATATTTTTGTATTGCATTTCTATATTTATATGTTTCTGTGAGTTTCCTGAGGGCTCAGAGCAAATTATATTCATTTATTTCTACATCCTCAGAACCAAGCACAGCATAGGATAAGCCTCAGTAAATGCAAGGTGAATAAAAAAGAAAGCTAGGTGCAGAATAAAGTGCACCTTTATTCTGATGAAGGTGGTATAGGAGGAGACATTTGAGCTGACTTTGATGGTTGGACATGTAGAAAAGGGAAGGAAAACATTATGGCAGTGGATGCAGCATGTTAAAGAAAGAAAAGCGTAACAGGGTAACGCCTCCGAGAGCTACAGGGAGTGCTTCCATTTGGGTAGAGGGTGGGGTTCACAATGGGAGAAAAGCAAATTATGTTAGCAAAAGGCTTGGGATCTGATATGAGTATTGCAAAGGAGGCAGGGAATACCTAATGCCATTATTGTTCACTGGCTTTTGTTCCAACTCTTAGGACTCCATCTATTAGGTTTTAAGGTTAAAGAAAAGATAAAAGGGTCAGAAGGAGAATATTATGTTATAAGAAATTAGAGCCTGAAAAATTCTTACTGGAGCATAGGACCCAGCAGGATTAGGGTGAGAAGATAGTCAGGGCTCTTGAAATGGGCCCCTCCCACCCTCAGGTTCTTGCATATTGAATTCATTTGTCAACCTTAGGCACACTGCGTTTGAAAACCCTGTGTTGGATTTTTTGATGAACTTTGCAGAGGTTGAGTACTAAGAAGACTTTGTTGCTCTTGGCCCCTAGCTGTTTGCACATGCTTCCAACAGAGTACCTCACATAGTGCCCGGGGAATGCTGGTAGGTCAGTCTTCTCCACAGGATGGCCAGGACTGTCGCATGCTTCTTTGTTTCCCAGAGCCAAGTACAGTGCTGGCACATGGAAGATCCTCTATAAATATCTTCTGGGTGAAATTGCATTGCTGAAATATAGCCAAAGATACTATTACCTCAGGGACATCAGAAACAGGAGTTTTCATCTAGATTGGAGTTAGATGCTCGTAGCTCATGGGTGATAGAATTTTCTATTAGGAAAATGACATTATAGGTATTATTTTTCTGGTTCCTTCCCACAGTGGGAATGAGAGGTGAGCGGAAACACAGGAGGGCAGTGGAATGTCATTAAATCAGTGAATATCTCTAGAACATGAATTAGGGAGTGTTCAGAGAAGTTGAGGCTGCATGCTGAAGACAGAAGACTGATGTCTTTCATTTTTAATAGGGAGGAATGAGAAAGTGCAGAGTATAAGAGAGCTCTGCAGGCTCTGCTTATGTGTTGCATGTGCACAGCCTAGATTACAACTTCTGAAACCATAGTTTATTTTTCTAGTTAAACATACAATTGCATGCACATCTGGTTTTTGGTAAGGACAAGCTATTACCTATTAATGTATTGTTATTATTAATGTTGTTATTATTTTGCTAAATGGTTAGTCTTTCTATTGTGGAAAAAAGTGAAAACAGCTTTTATGTGTAGAAATGGGAAAGAGGATATTGGGAGAAGTAATGCACATTTCAGATGGTTAAGTGCTGAACATGTTCTATTGAAGGGAGTATCCCATTCTTACAACGCTATTGTAGCTCATTTGAGGGGCAACACAAGTGGCTATTGATCATCTATGTGATATCTTGGGACAGACACTTAGGTCTCTGTTTCTATGAAATAATCTTAGCCAACTTCAAATGTATTCCCTTTATGCTTAGAAAAAAACAGTTATCTTGGCAGAAGAATCATCTGTCTGGTTCCCTTGCACATGTCCTGTTTTGTATCATAAGAAGAGGCATTTGTATATTTTAAATTTAGTGCCAAAATTAAGAAAAAAGTATCTGTGGTCCTTATGGGTCTGTCTATATGTGTTGAATTAAGGTAGCAGAGGGTAGAAATGGCAATGTGGCTTCTTTGGAGGAGTGTATGTTTTGTTTTCTAGAATGTTCCACCTTGTTTCCTGCTTCTCCTCTAGGACTTGGGGTGTGGCTGGCAGGATGGCAGGCAGTGGGCACATAGCTTGGCAGCAATCTTGAGTGCCACTGCTTGTGCTTTTCCCCAAGATGAGAGTGTTGGCAAAAACTGCTGCTTAAAACAGCGTGACTCCCTCTCTCTCCCTGGAGACTGACTGCTTTCCCTTTCTTCTTGACCTGAGGCTTTAGATCAGAGACAGTTCCTAATGGGAAACTCTCCCCAGTTTTGGCAGTGGGGATACACATTGCCGGTGATACTTTGTCATTCTGGCAGTTGATTTATTGCAGAGGTTCAGTATGCAGTGTCTGTGGATTGGAAAAATTCAGGGTTCAAGTCTTTTCTATCAACTTCTAGGCAATCACTGCCAGTGACGGAATCAGTCCAGGGTTGTTGATTATTCCAAATTTCATGTTGCAGAAGCCTGGATAATCAAGCAGTGAATAATGGGATGTGAATGCTGAAGTCCTGGAAATAGCTTTGAGAACCTTCTTATATGCACGGAGGGAATGACTCCAACTTATCCCGTTTGTTCATTCAGTTCTCTGTGTAATCTGCACACGGTAACTGAGTGGAATGGATGGCGTTATTCAAATACAGGATGTACTTTTGGTGTAGTTGTTTTCCTGAAAGACCATGCTTGAGTTAGCAGTAGTCTCTGATAACTAGTTCACTTAGAAAAGCTTCACATTTCTCTAGTTTCAATAATACATAACACATTTAAGCCACAGTTAAGAGCTTTTTACTATAGGATAGCATAGGAGAAGAAGAGTCTAGCTGTTGCCAGCCATCTTTTTGTTATACACTAAGAGCTCATTTGCCTTTTGCTATTAACGCTTGCGGCATCTGTTAGAGAAAAGCGACTCCTGGTAGTTTGGACTGCATTAGGGATGTAGCCCGAAGTATTCAACAAATCAAACTGACTTCAAGTTGACTCATTACTCCCTCTTGAACAGAAGACAATATGTGTGGAATTCTGATTACAGCTCAGATCTTCGGCTTTAAGAAGTTGCCCTTTGAGCTTGCTCTGTAAATAGTGATTTGGTGCAAACCTTGGATTTTGGTCCTTCACCACCCAGAATGGTGCCCGGGTACTGAAGAAAAGAGCTTTTCCCATTGCAGAAGCACTTTAAACAGTAGATTCTTTGGCAGGGAGACTAAAATAGGTTTCCTATTGTTCAAATGGGTGTTTTAAGTGCTTTGCAGGTGTATCTTAGAGAACGGAGGTATTTATTTTTAATGAGAAGAACTGAAGTATAAAAACAATCACCAGCCTTGGAGAATTGCAGATCAAAGCTTTTTTTCATTATAAAACAAATGAAGGCCTCCATCCTAGGAGCTAGTAGATTCATTAATTTTTAATAGAAGAATAGGCTATAAATGGTAATTTAATTCTTTTGGGACAAGATCGTTTAAGTGGTGTTTAAAAATCTACATACTTAGGTGGTTTGGAGTGAAAACCTGCTGTGATATCTAAGACAGTAAATGTACAGTGCAGCTGAAAAAGTTGTTCAGAAGCACTATGGGTCCGTTGTAACTACTATGTTTCTACCTAATGTACAGTATAATATTTTGTACTACAGCTATATTTAGTTACTTTAGAGCTGGATTTCCCATCTTGCTGTTTGGATCAGAAATGCTACTGTCAAGAAGTAGAGTTGTAGGCGGCAATATTAAGAAAATCCCAAGTCTTTCAAATCTTCTGTTTCATATTTCTCCTAATTGGTCAGGATCTCCCCTCACCATTCCAAATACTTGTGCTTCTCTCTGTTATCCCTGTGTTTTTTTTTTTCTTTTGCTCTTCAAATAGCAGCTGTAACATTTACTGAGGAAGCAAGTTCAGCTCTCCAAATGATGGCTGGTTCTGTGAGAGAGCCAGTCTGCTTGGAAGTGCCACAGGTTCCCAGGTAGCAGCTCTTCTAGAACTGTGCTGCTGTGAAATGATCACATCGGAATGGTCATAGAACTCTGGGAAGCCACATTTATTAAAGTGGCCTGAGTTTGGAGCCATTTTGCAGGCACAGAAAAACTGCAGAGCAAATGAGTTTTCTCTGATATAGGTGTGTGTATGGAGGCATGTCTTTGTAAAATGGAAGTTGATGCTGGGCTGAGAAGTACCTTTGGGAAATATGATAAACTGTGAAGTTGAAAGTTAAGGCATATTCATCAACAGGTGATTGGATAAAAAACATGGTATGTACGTACAGTAGAGTACTAGTCAGCCTGTAAAATGAAGGAGATTCTGCAATATATGACGACATGGATGAACCTGGAGGACATTATGCAAAGTAAAATAAGGAAGTCACAGAAAGGAAAATCTAAAGTAGACGAATTTATAAAATCAGTGACATGATGGTTGGCAGGCTCTCAAGGGCAGGGAGAGTTGGAGAGTTACTAATCAAAGGACATAAAGTTTTAGTTGAGCAAGATGAGTAAATTCTAAAGATCTGCTCTACAACATTGCACCAGTAGTCAACCATGACAGGTCATATGGCCCTATCCTCTGCTTTAGAGATGAAGAAACTGGCTCAAGGGATATCTCTTGAGCCTTAAACCAGTCAATACCTGAGTCCCCTTGTTGCATCTCCTGTCGTTTAACTCTACATGCTGGCTTATTTATGCCTTTCCTCATCTTAAATCCTCTCCTGGAATACAGCAGTGTATAAATAAATGGATGAATATATGCCTTCTGCATTTTAACTGCTAATTCTTATCAACCTGTTTATCCGTATTATAAACTGACACGTGTTTGCCTATCTTGCTTGCCTTCCCTCCCCTACTCCTAAATTTAGAGTTGTATGAAGACAAGGATTTGTTTAAAGTAAGATAAGGCTATGGTATCTAAAATTCTGTCATGTGTCTGTGAGTATTCAGAAAACGTTGCTAAAGAAAGAGTATCATAAATGAAACATTTGCATTTTTTAATCTTCTAGGCTGGCTGGACCACACTTAGTTGGTTCTTTGGTGATGGGCAGTTAAACCCGATATGGAAAAAAGAAAGGTTTCCCATTTCATTGCCTCCCCTTCTATTCTTTGTGAATGTGCTGACAACACTACCTCAGAACTGCTGGAGCCTAAACAATAATCTCCTCTGAGCTTCAGGCCCTGCTTATGGCGCTCACCGTTGGCTTGGGGTCAGAGGACTAGGTTAGGCCTTAATGCAGAGACTTGCAGGGCTGTGAAAAGAATCATAAATATCCCTTTTGTGGCTCATCTATGAGCAGGTATTCTGTAAGTTATCTGTTTGGTGGTTTTAGTCACACATATTGGCTGGCAGTTTAGAAACTTAGTTTTGAAGGGCTAATCTCTTGGGTTGGATGATTCCAATTCATGTCCAGGTTAAGGTGAACAGTTTTCCTTCTTTCTAACCCATGTTTTAGTACACTTATGCTCCAGAGTCTAATATATTCAGTGATTTTTCTCAGCATGCTCAATAGGATCTTTAAAGGGCATCTGAAACTTCACATGTCCAAGATGGATGTCCAATTCTTTACCCCACACATTTGCTTCTTCTGCCATCTTCCTTGTCTCATCTCAATAAATGGCAGCTCCATCCTCCCAGCTTGGAGTCTCCATGATACATACATACACACACACATGCACACATATATATACACACACACTCGTGCATATGTATGTACAATTTTATATATATATATATGTAATCTTTTGTATTCAATTTGTCAGCAAATCCTGTTGGCCGTATCTTCAGAATATTTACAGAATCTGACCACTTTTCATGGTTACTATCTTGGTCCAAGTCAAGAAGACAGGGTAAGAATGTTATAGATTGCATCTTTAATGTTTGGGATGGTATCTAATCCATAACCCTCAGTTTGGGGCCCATTATCTGTCTGTAGGATTATTGCAATAGCCTCTTTACTGGTCTCTTCGCTACTGCCCTTCTTTGCTGTCATCTATTTGCAACACATCAGTTCAGTAATGTTGAATATTGGTCAGATCCTATCCCTTCTCTGCTCAAAACACCAAGGGTTTCCTATCTAACAGAGTAAACATCACAAAGACTCTACAGAATCTGGCCCTTTGTTTTTCCGACTTTATTTTTACCAATCTCTACTCACTGAGTTTTGCTACACTGTCCCCTCTTGTTCCTTGAGTATAACAGGCCTGCTCCCACCTGACGACCTTTGCTTTGGCTGTATCTTCAGCCTGCTGTGCACTTCCCCATCGTCTGCATGGCTCACTCCCTTACTTTCTTCTCGTCTTTATACAAATGTCACTTTCTCAGTGAGGCCTTATCTGAATACCCTATTGCCAGCCTATCCCTCTTTCCTGCCTTCTTTCTCTCCGTAGACCTTTGCATCATTTGACTTTCATATATTCTGGTTATTTTCTTTCTTTTCAGTCTTCTTCCTGTAGAATATAGCCCCTTGGGGGCAAAGATTATTGTCAGCTTTTTGTATCACTGGCTCCTTAATGGTGCCTGTCCCGTAATAAGCCATCAGTATATTGAATAAATGAATGAATGCTTTCTGGCACAATCTGCTTTTTCATGGCCCAAAGGTTCTATTTTCTGTGGTGTTAGTATTTAATAAGTGAGGCCAGGAGTAGTGGCTCATGCCTGCCTGTAATCCCAAAACTTCGGGAGGCTGAGGCAAGTGGATCACCTGAGGTTAGGAGTTTGAGATCACCCTCTCCAACATGGCAAAACCCTATCTCCACAAAAAAATATAAAAATTAGCTGGTCATGGTGGTGGGCACCTATAATCTCAGCTACTCAGGAGGTTGAGGCAGGAGAATCGCTTGAACCTGGAAGGCGGAGGTTTCAGTGAGCTGAAATCGTGCCACTCTACTCCAGCCTGGGCGACAGAGCGAGACTCCTTCTCAAAAAAAAATAAATAAAAATATATTTTAAAAGAGGCATTCTGAGAACACTAGCAGAAAGAGTGGATTGAGTTTATGTGGGTTTCTGCACTGCACACCAGCCACTTGTAGCACCAAGTTACTTCTCTAACTAATTGGAGAATTTTCACATAATTAGACTGGTGATATTATAAACACTAATTGGAAAGGCTTGAGTTTGGAAATACATGTGAGAAGCTAGAAGCCCCTTAACTGTCCTCTTAAGGTACCACCATAGCAAAAATATCTAACCCTCATTAAGCGCTTACTCTGCTAAATGCTTTTTATTCTACACACACACACACACACACACACACACACACACACACTCAGAGGTAGGTGGGTACTTTCTCCATTTTTCAATTGAGAATTGAGGACTGAGGTTGAAAGAGCTTATGTAACTTGTCCAGTACAAAGATGTGTAGGCAGCAGAATCAAGGTGCTGACCTGAGGTATCTCAAGAACTCTATCCTTGTTGGAGGGGTTGACGCTTTAAACATGTTAACTAAAGGGATCTTTCTCTCCTTCTGCCTTCGGTGGGAGCTTGACACTAGTACTCATGAAATCAAGCCCAGCAAGGAGTGTAGAGAGAAGACAGGGTAAGAATGTTATAGATCACATCTTTAATGTTTGGGATGGTATCTAATTCATAACCCTCAGCTTTGGGGCCCAACTCTGTGCTTCAGGATGCAGAGGGGGAGGAACACTAGCTAGTTAGAAACTCAGTTGGAAGGAGGAGCCCAGAGTCTCTGTCTTTGCCTTACAGACAAATAGTATTTGCCTTCCTCCTCTGGACAAAGAGAGTTGGTCTAAATACACATTGTATTCTGGTGGTCAAAAGTTATTTCTGCTTTCCTAGGCCTGAGCCACAGAGAAAATTCCAATCTAATCTGATCACCAGAATCAGAATATTTCAGAGCTAGACTGGATTTTGGAGATTTGCAAAACTTTTCTCACCATTGGTGCTCCAGCCATCCAGAAAAGCATGCAAATTCTCCAATACATGATTTTCTTTCTCGCCCTGGATCTTTGTGTGCTCTGCTCCCTGTCCTGTTAAAACTTGCCTTCAGTGTTCCTCTGGCCAACTCCTTGCACTTTGGGATTCAGTCTAGAAGAGAGAACACAGTTAAAAATATTCAATTTTTTTTCAAGGAAAAAATATCAGTTAGCAATATCATGTTTTTTTAAATGCTTGGAGTTTAGTCCCCCAAACAATGTATTTACTTGTGTAAGTAACAGTATATGTGGATGCTAGCATATGAAAGTTTGGCCTGTCCTTCAACCTCTTTTATCTAAAAAATGGCAAAATTGAACCATAGATGTGAAATCCAAACAAGTGTATTTATTAATGGATATTGGTTGCCTGTAATCAAAGCACAGCCTTTTGGTTAAACCTAGTCTTAGATTAATGATAAACAGAATAATAATTTTTAAAATATGCTAAGTGTGTATCTTTAGCATAAGTGTGTGACTACCTTAAGTATGGGTTTATCATTATTAGCTTTAGGGAAAGAAGGCATTAAGTTATTTTTTAATGAATCCAGATGTCCAGAACTGTATTTTTCCTCAAATTTTAACGTACCTCCAGAGTAGTTTCAAAGCTAGAGCTGTTGAACATGACCATGGGGATGGGAAGTGAGGTGAGACAGCTGCTTTTGTTTGTGAGGAAACTTAATTTGTGTGACACTTGCCTTCTGTCTTCCAGAAAATTAGCATGTGCAGTTTTAAAACACAGAATGAGGATGCTAGCAGTGTTTATTAAGCAAATCCGGTTTATGTCCCTGCATGTTTTTATGATGGTGTATAAAAATTTGAGGTTATACTGCATATAGCAAATTCTCCCCACCTGAAATGACACTTCTATTTAAAAGAGGCATTTAACTGTAAGGTTCAGTAGGTAGAGAGAGAATTGACATGTATTGAGAATTGTCTGTATGTTTGGCAGTGGGCTAGAAGCATGCATTGTGCAAATGCTGCATTTCCCACTGGACTCTGATATCACAGGTATTTTAAGAAGGGTAGAGTGATAAGGATGGGACATCCAAAACACTTCTGAATAAAATAAGCTCTCAGCTGGATGTGGTGGTTCTCACTTATTGTCACCGCTATTCAGGAGGTCAAGGCAGAAGGACTGCTTGAGCCTAGGAGTTGGAGGCTATAGTGGACAGTGATTGCACTTATGAATAGCCACAGCCTGGACAACATGGCGAGACTCTGCAAAGAAAGAAAGGAAGGAAGGGGAGGGGTGGAAAAAAGGAAGGAAGGAAGGAAGCAAAGGAGGCAGGAAGGAGAAGAAACATAAGCTCTCAATGACCTGAAGTGATAGAGAACAACAGCAGCGTGGGAACCTTAGCATGTGACCTCCCTGAGCCTTTTTGGTTTCCTGTAAGAGGGTGGAAGCTGGAAGGCAGAAATGAAGGGGAGGCCATGGAGGAGGGATGAGCTTTCTTCTTACTCCAAGTGCCACTCTCTTACCTTCTGCTGGGGGTGGGGGGTTTCACTTGTGAGATTGCTGGGCAGGTCATCAGTCTTTTCTTCTTTTTCAAGCGTTAAAATTTCTTTTCCTTAATATACAAGTAATTCAATTGTTTGCTGAAAATTTGGAGAGTGTACATGAATATAAAGAAGAAAATTATAATCATACTCATGATCACATAACCCTGATATATAACCACGGTTTTCAATTTGAAGCAGAACCTCAGATGTTCTCTCTCTCTCTCTCTATATATATATATATATAAAATAAATGTGTTATATAAATTTTCCTTATCCAATTTCAATATATAATCATACCCTTTTATTTAATATATTAGTGATCAGTTTTCCCAATTGAGCAATTAGACAATGATGGTCTCATGGGTAGAGATGGGTCTCAAGAAAAGGATCAGGAGGTCTCTTCTAGCCCCATAGCCATGGGAGACCCATGGTCAGAGCACATAGAAAAGGACTACAGGTCTGTTGATAGTAATAATACATCACAGCCTTGCTTTCATAAGGATCTTTTATTATTCAAAGGTACTCAGACCCTTACACTGCCACTAGGAGTAGATAAAGGAAGTTTTATATTGCCCAGATTTGAGATGAGGAAAGGCAGTATTGGGCTAAAGCCACTCGTGTACAAGTATACAAATGGATAGAGTTTCAGATTTCTAATGAAGTAGCTTTTCCAACACATTATTAAAACTGTCAGTTTCCTGTCATCTTAGTCATCTTGGGCTGCCATAACAAAATATCAAAGACTGGGTAACTTAAACAATGGTTATATTTTCTCACAGTTCTGGAGGCTGGGAAAATCCCAGATCAAGGTTTTGGCCTATTTGGTTTCTGGTGAGGGCTCTCCTCCTGGCCTGCAGACAATTGCCTTCCTGCTTTGCCCTCAAATGGCTTTTCCTTGGTGCATGCATGCATGCAGAAAGAAAGAATTCTCTGGTGTGTTTCTTAAAAGGACACTAATCCTATCCAATCAGGCCCCACCCTTATAACCCCATTTAACCTTAATTACTTCCATAGAGACCTCATCTCCAAATATAGCCACACTGGGGATTAGGGTTTTGGCATATGAATTTGGGGGTGGAAGAGACACACACATTCAACCCATACCACTTATCCAACAAACACTGCTAGGTGCCCACTTTTGTTGTACTGCTGAGGAGTCTAAGTTACAGAGATGAGCAATTGCCAGGTCATGCTACAGTGGAGATAAGTGTGGACCTATGTAGGACAAGCTAGAGAAGGTATCCCTTGGGAAGTGTTTGTGAGCCTTGAGAAACAAGTATAGGTGTCATGCAGAAAAGAGGACAGCCATCAAAAGTTCATTCTATGTTGCTGTCTGTTGCTAGCACAAAGAAAAAGATAGAACCTGTTTTTGCCTTTTTTTTTCTTATTTTGTTTTATTGAATATCATCATGCTGGATTATATGAGCCTTTGTAAACCATGCAGATCCTTCACTCCATCCCTCTTTTTGTTTGGAAAGGTGGAAATGAATAAATAAAATGAAATGTAGAATCTGGAGTCAGGTATTTGTCAGAATGTTAATTCCAGGCATGCATTCCTCTCTGTTTCTCTCTTTCAAGTCTAGTGTTTTTAAAGACATAATTGAAAGATTTAGTAGTGCTTGTGTAATCTCTATCAATCCCTACTGATGTATCCTAGTGTAGTTTGCTTACTTTATTCACTGGCCATTGGCATGGTTTTTCCTTTCAAAGTCTTTCTGATCACCCCATCATGAGCAAACCTGAAATCTTAATTTGACTGCTAAGAAAAGGACATCAGAAAGGTGGAGGTTTTCTATAAAATGCATTTCTCCTGTCATCATCTCATTTACTCATTCAGTTTACATTTACTGAACATTTACTACTTGCCATAAACTCTTCTAGGTGGAACTATTGGGTACAAGACAGAATAAGATAATTCTTTACCCTGGAATGCATGTAGGCTCATGTATGGATGAAAAATATCATTCAATTCAGCCATAGACTTGGTTCACAGAGGCTGCCAAGAGCACTTATGGAAGAGGTTTCTAAGACTGCATTTAGAGTGACTTGGCCAGGAGTCTGTGTTGGATTATTGGGAGCCACCGTGGGCCTTGGGCAGGGAGTTGCAGAAAAGAAAGTAGTGACTTGCAAATTGCGTATTTGCTGTCCTGAACTGTGCCGTGTCTGAATACAATTCTTTCACTGAATTATGGATGCAGGCTCAAAAATGCATTATCTTCAGTGGGATAAAAAATCAGCCTCCCACAATGACCAGTTATCTTGTATTTAAATTTTGTTAGAAATACATTTTAATATTCTAGAAATGTTTTTTCTCCTTGGCTTTTCGTCTCTTTACTCCTTAGATTTTAAGTTACAGTTGGGAAATTGTTCTCTTCTTAAGGGAATGATCCATCGTCAACAGGGATTTATTAATGTATTTCAGCAAAAGCCTGGGATGAAGCCAGTTGCTTTGCTGACTATGGAAAGAAGGGACCTCAAACCCTTGAGTTTTTCTTTTACACAACAATGCTCATTCTTGGATGCACAATAGAATCACCTTAGACGCTTTTTAAAAGCCCAGGACTCACCCTAAACTATGGAATTTCCAGGATGGGACCCAGACATCAGATTTCAATGTACAACCTTGGAGAACCACTGTCTGACCAGGGCACATGCAGCCGCCACTAAGTTTTGGTCAGTTGGATGGTGGGTCTGGCAGCTGTTCCGGTAATTGTGGAGACAGAAGATAAGACTAGAGGGAGGAGGCCACCTTACAGGTTTCCCCTGGCTCTGTGGTGTTTACTTTGGGCAAACTCAAGTTATACAGTTGTGGCTGAGATATTCTTGTCCAACTCTGGACTCGCAATCTTTATGCTTGCCCCGGGGTTAAAAATCTCAGAATTCCACTTCTAATTCCTACACAGTCTTTGGGAAGCGGTACACAGTTGTAGCTAAGAGTGCATGGTGAAGACCACAGGCTTTGGAGTTGGAAAATACTGAAGTCAAATCCTGATCAAATGTGTGGCCTTAAGCAAGTAACATAACAGTATCATGACTCAGCTTCCATCTCTGGGAAGTGGTGGAATAATACATGCATTTAAGGATTGTTAAAGGGCTAAACGAGACAATGTACACAAAGAGGAAACACTTCATTATACTAGGTATAAAGGGAGGGCTCCAGAAACATTGGCTGCCATGATAGCTGCCAATGTGAGAATCAACCATAGATATTGGGCCACTGCTGGTCATCCACCTGGTGACCTAGGAGTATGAAGCAAGTTCAGGAAGCTGCTAGTGGCCACGTGCATGTGAAGTTCAACTTGTTATGGCCTGTCTGTTTCATGGGTTTTTGACAATCAGTGGGATAAATGGATGAAATATTTAATAGATGCCTCAAAGCACATGAAAAGGCTCAGCACGAAATGGAGCTGATCTCAGTGGTTAGCCTGCATTTTCTATCTCATCCATGACCTCCCTGTTAGCGGATGGTGCCTGAAGTGATAGCCTTTGCACATGATGCCTTAAATCATGGTAGTCCCTGTGCGCTAGCATTTCCCAGGCTCAGAACCTAGACAAGAGTACTGACTTTCTTCCTGGCCTTGAAGATACCTTCTGTGCCATGTAAACAACACAGTGATCCAGAACAGCGAGTATTAAGTGATCTCTAGATTTCATTTTAGTAATTAAAGCCTCTGTATGCATCCAATTATCCTTCAAATAAGCAACAAAATTAGGGCTTGACTTTTAGTTATTTTGCTTCACCTTACACTCTAGTAACAAGCAAAGCAATGTATAAGACAAGGACAAGGGGCAACCGAAGAATTAGATGGTTCAGAGCCGTGGAATATTGTAGTTGACTATCAGGTATAGTTCATCTTTGGCAAAGTCCTTCTCTTTCATGAAGCTCTCCTTAAATTCCTGTTCTCCTGCAGCCAGCTTCAAGATCTTGTTTCCTCTGAATTTTCATAGTGTTTCATTGACTTTTTGGTGCCAATTTTTCTTTTATTAAAATTATTTATGCAAATATTTTACAAGCTCCTTATGGGGAAGGCCTTGCATTGGTTAGTTATGTATCACCCCTAGTATCTAAAACTGAGCCTTGTACCTAGTAAGTATTTAACGTTTGTCAACTAAATGAATACATACTTTGTAACAGTCACAAGAAAGAAATCCATACAATAAAAACTCACTATTATTCTGACCATCAAATAACAACTGTCATTTATTTTTCAGGTATTTATTGGTAACACTGATATTATGACCTTTTAAGACTCCTTTTAAGAATATTTTGATGCCCTAATCCATTCTCCAGACAAAACTCATGACCAAGAGCAGTAGAGAGCTTCCACCATTAATTTTCCCCTCCAAATCTATGACAATTTTGTAAGCCTGCATTTGCAAACATATTGTTTCTGTGTTGCCCTGGTTTCCAAGTGAGTGTAGATATCATTTAGAATTCTCCCACCTGCTTCCAGATGTCAAAGGAGTGGGGGATTGCTCCTGAGAGCTCATCAATTCTGCTTCAGTGGACTCTGTGAGGATGCAGGATGGATAATTTTGCCTGTAAATTCTTTTTTTAAATCTTAAATTGTCCACAATCTGTGGCAACTCTTGTTTTATTTGAATATTTTGGGAAAGTGGGATGGCAGTAATTTGAAAGAGAAATTCCATCCAGCATTAACTGGACATAATAAACCAGCATTTGCCTGCCTGGTGGTAAGCTCTTTTTGGAAGACTAAGCTTGTTTCTGTGAGCACAACAAGGAAATGGGGGTGGTGAAGACATCCAGGATAAGACAAGTGGTGACTGACAGCCCAGCTGGTGGAGATGGGTAATTGGAAATTCATGGCACATAAATCTCCCAGTACTTATCTTGAAGCACAGGAAGAGAGGAGATCTGAGCAGGGAAACATTTAGCTCTTTCAAAGGGATCTAATAAGGTAGCAAATCTTTAAGTTCTTCATTTTAACTTTAATTAAATTATGGTTTTCTGTCTTGGAGAGATAAATGCATGCTGCTTAGGGAATGACTCTGTGCACAGAAAATGGAAATGTGCAGGACTATTGGAGAAGTTCTTTGTTTACACAGAATATACAATCCTTTCCCATGGGTCCCATTCCTTTGGAGAGCAATTGTTTCTTTCTCTTGATGGGTTTCTGGTTTCCCTGTGTACAGTGACATCTCCTTTATGTGTCTTAGCTTTCTAGTTTCCAAACTAGTGTTTAAAAAAATGAAGTGTTATTAGATCATTAGGAAGTAACTTAAGGATAGCAGCACAAAGGAAAGGATGTTCTTCCTGTTTGTTGAAGTCTCATGCTTTCTGTGCTGGTTTGGGTCTTTGGTTCAGCATCTCCGAGTGGAAAGTCACCTTTCATTGTCTTCTTCATGATAACCCATCATATTAGTAAAGATGGTCATTAAACAACTTCTGATTTTTTTTTTCCTCCAGGCCAGACAACCTGTTCAGCCTAAATAACTAAGAGTTTTCAATCTCAACAAAGTTGAATGTTTTGAACTTGTCAGCATATGAGGGAGATTGGGACTCTCACTAAACCTGAGAGATGGAGCTCCCTGGCTCCTTTCTGTAAGTTGGATGTATCTTCTGAAGGAATGGTTCTCTTTTTTCAGCCCAGCTTCCACTTCCTCTGCCTCATTGCTGTTGAAGTTCAGAACACTTATCTAATCTTAGTGCCCTGTGTGTGTGAAGATCTGTGTTGTTTCTGGTTGGCAAAACGTTTCATGTGTTGCAGTGCCAGAGTTCCTGCTGGTGAGCGGAGCTACACAGAAGAAGGGTAGCTCTCTGTGGCTTTGGAGCTTCCATAAGCATCATGCCTGATATCTGGCTGAGATCTGGAAAGGGAGAAGAGATTGTAGGGTGTGGCAAAGTCCAGAGACAGAAGGAAAAGTACTTATAATGGTAGGGTACAGGATAGATTAATCAAACAGAACAAATGCGTTGAGCTTTGGAAGTGCTGAGCACTTGTATTAGGCATCCTGGAAGTACCCAAGAAAGACAAGATTTGCTCCCTGATGACCTGGAGTCAGGAAATTCACATTATCATCTGAGCTCTTCCAAGAGCCAATCTAGTTACCTGGGTTGGACTAGATCTTAAAGGTAAGATGAAAGAGTTAGTCTAGATAATAGGTGCAGTAAAGACAAAGATGCCATAGACTTTCTTGCCCTTTCCAAAGGCCGTTAAGGCTGCTTTATGAATCTAACGTGTGCAGTGTGTGTTTTCTCACACCATGCTCCTTGCTGTGCACAGAGGAGGAAGACAATAAATACACATGAATTGACTGATTCGATGTGCAGCAAGGTAACAACTGAGGGGTGGGTCACAGAGAATGGGTGAAGATTTTTATTTGACAATCACAGCAGGAAACCTTTAGGAGAAGTGATTATCAAGCTTTTAAAACCATGTCTCCTATCTTAAAAAGCACTGTAATTAATATATGTCTCTTCAGTGAAGGAAACAAAAAGCCATATCTTCATTTAAACAACATCAGTAGCAGCTGTCAGCACTACCAATCTAGGTTTTGCAAAAGAAGCTTCCGGGTTCAGTAGTAGGTTAACTTCACTTTTGTCATCCTGAAGATTTGTTACGAATTGTAAAGCCTTCCATGGCCCCCATAGCTCCAGAGAGAAATCTACCTCTGCAGCAGGGCACATTCGAACTTTTACAAACTGACATTAACCTTTTTTTCCTCCTTGTCTCATACATTCAACAGACATTCACTAAATCTCTGTGCCAGGCATTGATGCTAGGTGCTCACGATTCAAAATGACTAAGTCTCCTGTTGTCAAAGAGTGCGCATCCTAACAATGGGGGGAATCATGAAATGAATTAACACAATTAAGTGCATATATGTTACAAGAGTAATTTCAACAGGGTACAGATGTAGGCCATAGACATGTCATGCACTTTCATGTCATTATTCCTTGGCTCATTATATTTCCTGTGCTCAAGACTTTCTTTTTACCATGTCTTACAGCAAAGCACAGCCCTTCCATAACGTTCATGCTCTGAGGTCACTTTCATGGGCTGTTTCCATTTATGTTCCTGTGAGAGTTTGGGTGTGCATTGATCATGTTACTGTGTCTGTGTTTTCTGGTAGACCATAAGAACTTCAAAGTCCGGGGCTTTGTCTTACACACTTTTGTGACAAGTCGGTGCTCACTGAAACTTTACAGGAAGGCAGATAGGCTGTTATGTCAGAGACGGCAATTACTGTTTCCTCTGTCTGGAATACTTTTTCCCCAGATCTTCTAATTAATGACTTGCTTTCAGAGAGGCCTTCCATAACAATCTTATCTAAAATAGACCCTTTTCTTTATATAAGTCTCTCTTGATCGCTTTGTCAAGGTGTGCTGTCTTCATAGCGTATGTCACTATGTGAAATTTCATATTTGTTTTTGTCTCTTGCCACTAAATGCAAGCTCCCTAAGAGTGGAGATACTGTCTGTCTCATTCATTGCTGTATTAGCTGCAACTAGAATAGCATACGGCTCATAGTAAAAACCTTCAGTATGTATTTGTCAAATACACACATGACATTTAGTTTCTGGTGTTTCTGGTCTAACACACCTTTATATTATTTTTAAAAAATGAGCTCTCTCCTCTTTCCCTAAGCGGCCTGAGGCAATCTGTGAAAATTGTTCGCTATTCACTTGACCCGGAGAACCCCACGAAATCATGCAAATCAAGAGGTTCCAATCTTCGTGTTCACTTTAAGAACACTCGTGAAACTGCCCAGGCCATCAAGGGTATGCATATTTCGAAAAGCCACGAAGTATCTGAAAGATGTCACTTTACAGAAACAGTGCGTACCATTCCGACGTTACAATGGTGGGGTTGGCAGGTGTGCCCAGGCCAAGCAGTGGGGCTGGACACAAGGTCGATGGCCCAAAAAGAGTGCTGAATTTTTGCTGCACATGCTTAAAAACGCAGAGAGTAATGCTGAACTTAAGGGTTTAGATGTAGATTCTCTGGTCATCGAGCATATCCAAGTGAATAAAGCACCTAAGATGCGCCGACGGACCTACAGAGCTCATGGTCGGATTAACCCATACATGAGCTCTCCCTGCCACATTGAGATGATCCTTACTGAAAAGGAACAGATTGTTCCTAAACCAGAAGAGGAGGTTGCCCAGAAGAAAAAGATATCCCAGAAGAAACTGAAGGAACAAAAACTCATGGCACGGGAGTAAATTCAGCATTAAAATAAATGTAATTTAAAGGAAAAAAAAAAAAAGAGCTCTTCACAGTTTTTCATAGTGTTTTCTTCTGTCTCTGGGATTGTTTGGTTGTTCTGGTACCTTGAAGATAATGGCAGCAGGGTGGCATTTAACTTCTTCCACATTTGGCTTGGTGCCACTGACCTTTCGTGAAATTTTTCTCAGCAGATGCTGCACAGAAAATGAGCTCTTTCTCAATTATGGGGGCCTGAGGCCTCTCCTCCTGTGCTTTTGGTGACCGGCAGCATGGGGTCAGACTTTGACTTCTGATCTCCTCTGTCTTTCTCAGCTGTTTGTCTTCATCTAGATAGTCAGCTGGCCTACACTCACATAGGGGTTACATTTGAAAGGGAAGAGAGTCCAGTTGGTTTTTCTCTTCTTTTCTTCATGATTGCTGACGCTTCCAAACGTAGTAAGGACACACAGTTGAAGGAAGAGAGCAGATAGGTGGCAAAAAAGAGAGGGCACTACAGTGGGTAAGATTGTAATTGGGAAGTCCTAGAGCTTCCACCACTTGAGTGCAGAGGGCCCTGCTCATTGGGATGGAGGTGGCTGGGGCAGCATTTCTCTCTCTTCCTCTGTAGGATCTGCAGCCCCTTCCGTTAGGAGGGAGGGGGATGGAACAGAATGCCTTATTTCTGGGCCCATAGCTCTCTGTCAACAAGTCACCTTTACACTTTGATTATCCTCTTCTATGTTATCTGGGGAATGGCAAATGGGGGCAGAGCCAGCTTTGCTAGATGACAAGTACAGCACCACTCTTTACTGAGGACACTTATACCCATTAGTCTCAGCTTTGGGGATCACAACAGCCAGTTACATTATTATTATTGTTCCTTTATTCCAAGTGAGCTTACAATTTGTTTCACAGTTATTCCAGGGGAGTAGAGGGTCTCAGTTATTGAAGGATCAGATGTCCAAACTAGATGATCTTGTATGCCTCATATTGGGTCTAGAGTTTTGTTGCTGTTGTTTGTTGTTTGTTTAGGTGAAACTGCAAGCAGAAGAATCCATACAATTCCTCACCTCTTTCCAAAGGGCTCTGGGGGGCCCTGAATCATTCAGTATACAACCTAACTCTCCAAAATGTCCCAGAATTCTACTGGCATCATACTAATGAAAGGGCAAAGGGTTAACTCCTGAAACTCTGCTTCAGGGATGAAAATGTGTATGCATACATGCATGCAGATACACACACACTCTCACACATGTACACTCACATTGTAAATATGTATATACATACTCATAGTTGTGGTGTATGACCTACTCCACCATAATGAGCACATGGTTTCCTTGTTTTGATTGGAAATTATTAGCATAGGTGGTAGAAATGGCCTAAGAAAAGAGGTAAAGTATTTCTTTGTAAAGTTTTAAAATACTACTAGGTAATAATATTCAAACCTCCTGGTGGTTTTACATTACAGAAACTGAAGTTCTAAGGAAAACATAGGCTTTTTTTTTTCTTCTGTAGCATGGCTATATAATGAGCTAGACTAACGTTTAGTCAGCTGAAAAACTGGCAGTTTATTGTGGTGATATAAATTGTAATTATCTACCTAACCTTTTCTCATGTTAAGCTTGCTATTCAAAAGGTTATTTTATTTTCTAAGTTTTTTTTTTCTTTCAGCCTTGGTACCATTTATTTGTATATTAAGTTTAATTTAGGGAAAAGAAGAAAAAATTGCTAAAACCCATTGGTAGAAATCACCCCTTTGTGGAATATTATCTAACCTCTATAGTGGCATAGAAGACGATGTATTTGCAAACAGTCTCTGCATTTATAAACATTTTTTTTTTCATACTGGCAGAAAAATCCAAACAGAACTCATAGACCTACTTTGAATGAGAAATATTCTCAATTTGGAATAACTATAATCACTGTTTTTATTAATCATTTAACAATTGTATGGTGTTGATTAATTTTCTGGTAGTGTTATGTTAATAAGATTTCAAGGAAGGGAAAGAAGTCATTTCATGTATGTGGGTTTAGTTTAATTTTATTCACCAAAATGGTATTTACTTAATAACAACTGTGGAAATAAGCACAGATTCAGGCTTTGTCATCTTCTATTTTAGTGCATAGCTAATGAACAGAGCGGGTGCCTGTGGAAAAATAGGTTGGTAGCACTATTCAGGGTATGAGTCACAGGGGCCTGCTCCGACCTCATTAGAGTTTTTTGCGGTATGAATCAAAGATGTTTAGCATCTACCAAAGTAGATTCTAAATAGTGATGTATCCATGGATGTTTGGTTGATACAGTTAATGAGGAGGGTTGAAAGCCTCTGTACAATTTTACAGTTTTAAATCTGTGCTAATTCATAAACTCAAATAAGGAAAACTTTTAAGTGGAAACCATTTTCCTAAGGAAATTATTTTTAAATTTGGAGGTACCATTTAGGATTGCTTTATTGGCACTAGTTTTCAGATTTTGTCGCGTTGTTTCTCTTCCATTTCCCCTCTATTGCACAGTGATAAGCGTTATTTTCTCATTTGTCAGGAAGGAAATTCCCATCACACTATCTAGCAGCCCTTGAAGCTGTGAATGTCTTGTAATTTTAGAAGGTTCAGATCAGAGAATATACAGTTTCTGACTCTTAAAAGTACAACCTAGATATGTAACACATTGAAAGACTGACTAATCCAGTCTTGATCACTTAAGGATTTGAAGAGTCGAGTCCTACACCTTCAACCAAGTGGCAGACATTGCTTCAGTATTTAGCTCTTCATGAGTCTAGAAGGTCTTTGAGATTCTGGCCATAAAAATGAACTTAAGAGCAATAAATATGTTGTAACTTAGAGTTCCAGGAGCACAGTCTAGGTGCTGAACTAACTTTTAAATTTTTTCCTTTGTGAAATATTTGTGGCTTGGGATGTCTAGTCAAAGGAACAATGGTGTTATAAAAGAGATGGGTTAGATTTGCCTCACCACCTGATCATTTCATTTTGGATGAAAATTTAGCAGCTGATATTGCAAACCTTGAGAAAGTGTTGACTGCCTATTCAAGTGTAGTTTAGAGGGTTTTAGATTCCAATAGTAAGTAATAAGTGTAGAACCCTGTTTTAGCAATTGTGTGTGGTTATAAAAAGATTCCAGTTGAAGGCCCATGGGATTTGACAACATATTCTGTTTAATATTTTAGTGGTTTCAGAAAGGATTTTTAGAATATGTATCTGGAAAGTAAGAAAACGATGTAATGCAGTTTTCAATCTACTGTGTAACCTTTCCATTACAAGACTTTCCCTCTTAATCCTGTCCAGTGGATTTCTGGTCCTCTGAGGAGTGTGCCTCAGTACACCTCTCCATGGATGCTTAGGAAGGGCTTTAGGTGGCTCCTTTGTGGCCTCCAGCTTTCATTCTGCATAATGCATCAGAGTTCCTCCTGGGTCTGCATCTTACTTCCTGGAGTGGTTTCTCTAAGAAGTAATTGACTCAATGTTTTGCTTCTTAGTCTTCCCCTTGCTCTTTATGGCAGGGTCTGATTGATACAGGTATAAACATCAGAGCTAGCATCTGCTTTACAGTTTCAGGAAGGGATAATTGATGAAGACTTGTCCATTAGTTGGGAGTTGGGAGAGCCCCTGTTTTCATAGCAGTGTGGTCATCTCCTCTGGAATGAATACCCATCCTTCCTCTCACAGAATCTCCTCTTGCTTGAGTTTATTTGCATTCATGTGATTTGCATGACAAATTTCGGTCTAATGGCTTATACTCAAACCACCTCTGCAGTTGTCTGTCAGATGTGAAGAGGCAAAAATGACTGGTCTGTGGGTCCTGTGCTAACTGGAAGGTCATTATTTGATGAGTGAAAGTTAGGAGGACAGCTTACACCTAGAACTCACAGAAAGTAGATCCTGCATTGACTTGGAGGAGGTGAGGTAAGACAGGGCACAAATGAATCACTGGCATGGGGACCAAGAATAAATGGGGAGCTGGTGGTAAGTGGGTTTGAGGTCTGGATTGTGGACCATCCTATGGGTGCTTTTGGCAGGGACAGGTGCATCATGCTGGGTGGGGATGATCCTTTAAATGGGTCAGACCAACCCAGGCATGAGAACTAAATGCTGAATTCTTTGTGAATTCAATTCTGGATCAGAACAAGGACATAAATGGGACCTGCTGGATATGTCTCCTTAATAGACATTTGTAAGAAAAGCCACCCATTTGCTTCCAAGTTCTCTCATTATAAGCCATAGTTGCTATTGGGAAGCTGATGGCATTTCTCAGTCCTCTCTTTGTTTCTGTCCTTCCCTTTGTTGCAGTGGATCTGCTGAAGAATCTTGAAATGCCAGCAGAAGGTTGAAAGGGAAGACCTTGGAGTTTTCACATTCTCAAAAAATAGGTGGCACTGAGAGGTCTTATTTTATAGATAAATCAGCTATGTTGGTTTCAGAGTAATTCATTTTTCATAGTTTTTTCTTTTAAAAGTTCCTCTTCTAGAAGGGACACACCCTCCTTACAGTAGAATTCTAGTTAATAAATGGAGAAGGAAGAATGGGAAATGGAAAAACACCATTTGGTAAACACCACAGCAATAATTGTTGCAAGCAAGAATCATTAATGGATGCTGAAAATAGCAGGTGAAAGTATGGTGTAACAGGATATTTACTTAGTCCCAAAGTATCGCCCCACAAGAAATTTATAAACTAGAAGGAGAAAATAGTGGTCTTAAGGTGGAAAACCTAGCAAACACCAACTTAAACAAGTGATCAAAGTTAGTATCATCAGCACTAATACATATCAATATTGTGTACCTCTTGATATTATACAGGTGAAATAACATCACTTCTATGGTATTCTGTCCCAAAATGCACGCCACAAACTAGTAGTGAGGTGACATCAGATAAACCCAGATAGAAAGTCAGTCTGCAAAATGGCTAGCTAGTACTCTTCAAATATCAAGATCATGAGAGACTCTAAAGAAAGATGAAGGAAATGTCCCGGATTGGAGACTTAGTAGAAATGGCATCTAAATTCAGTGTGAGTTCCTGAATTGAATTCTAGACCAGCAGAAGGACATAAATGGAACAACTGGTTAAATGGAGTCATCTGTTAACTAGTTAAGACTATAGTATCATTGTTAATTTCCTATCATTGTTATGTAGTTACATGAAACATTAATATCTGGAAAAGCTGAGTAAAGGGTATATAGAAACTCTTTGAACAAATTTTTCACCTTTCAATTTTTTTTGTAAATTTGAAATTATTTTTAAAAAGCAAATGTCTTTTTAGGAGATATTATGCTTTATTGAATTAATGGATTCATTAACTCCCTCATGCCCTTTGTATAGCTAGTTCCCCTTGTAAGAAAATGACAGCCTGTGATAGATTTCCTTTTGCTGTTATCATTTTACTTCAATATTTAGACTAAATGTTTTTAGCTTCTCTAGGTGACTATCTCCTCCCATTACTACCAATGAGAAAATATATGCCCAACTCTACTATGGAATACTGGGGGTGCTCTTAGTAGAGTCCATAGTGGTGCTCTTACTAGAGTCCCAGTGAAAGTAAAGGCATATTCACTGTAAAGTTATTGTAGCTTCAATTTTAGTACCCTTCCCCCTCATGAGCCTCTTCCAAGTCTCTCCACTTTATATATACACACACACACACACACACACACATATATACACCCATATACATATATATACACACACATATATATACCTTGCTCTGTTGCCCTTGCACTGCTGGAAGGCAGTGGTGTGATAATAGCTCACTGCATCTTCAGATTCCTGGGCTTAAGTGATCCTCCCTCCTTAGCCTCCTGAGTAGCTGGGACTACAGACATGTGCCACCATGTCTGGCTATTTTTTTTTTAATTTTGTTTTTAGTAGAGTCAGTTTCTCTGTGTTGCCCAGGCTGATCTCCAACTCCTGGGCTCTAGTTATACTACAACCTCAGCCTCCCAAGATACTGAGATTACAGATATGAGCCACTGTGCCTGGCTTTCCACTTAAGTTTGAATTCATAATGTTATATACTTAAAGAGAGTCCTCCACATGGAATCAGCTTCAGGCATCCCCCCACCTGGATCTGTTCCTGCTTAATGGGAATACTTTGCCTGAGGCAGTTCCATACAAGATAACACAGCCCGTTTACATCCTGGCTCATTTTCAAAACAGCACAGAAGAAAACAACATCATCTTGAAGCTGGAATAGAATATTTCAAAAGTTTGTCTTTGTTTAATTTGGCTCACTACCTGACTAGGCAGAAATGCAATCCAATGAAACAAAAGTAAATGGAAATGGAAAGCATTCTTGTATGCAGACTGAAACTGAGCACATTTAGTCAGAAGATCAGATTTGCCTCATCCACAAGATCACTGTCCAGAGGAATACCCTTTGGTTACATGGAAGTGGTATTGCTTAGACTTTGCCTTGAAGCTGCAGCTGTAAACAGCATCTAATACTTGCAACCAGTGCTCCCAGCCCCTGCCACCAGTTCATCCCGCTTCATTGTATCTCTGAGATAAGCTCACAGCCCAAGGTTCTTCAACCTTGTACAAGACCTCACAAGAAGAGGCAAATTTTGCATATGTAGAAATCTGTGTTAAATAAAATACAGGATCAAGCCAAGGAGCCTGAAATTTGGAGTTGGTGCTGACAGCCCCTCATTCCTGTCACTTATTAACTTTATTTCCCTCCTGAGCTTTTGTCATTGCCTAAAAATTATTTAAACACAGGTTTTCATAGGCTGTGATTTAACTCTTTAAAACCTTTAGTACCACATGGTAATTAGTAATCTCTTTCTTTATGAACATTTTTATTGAGCTTATTCTTATGGAAATTTGATCTTCAGTAATTTTATCAGAGGGATTTTTTTTTTCTTTTAACCAAATGTAAACCTATCTCTAGTAGCCCTGAACTTAACAGCAACATTTTTTCCTCGTCACACACTTCTGAAATTGGAGGATTAGTAGTACAATATAAGAAACATGGCACTCACTTTGACGTTGCCTTCCAGGATTTCACAGGAGTGTGTGTGTGTGTGTGTGTGTGCACGCGCACGTGCGCGCATGTGCCATATGAATGCATGTGCTTTTTGGAAAGTTTTATTGCCATCTCTTTCTTTCACAGGTTGGTTGAGTATCTGTGTTTTCAGAGTAAGCAGAGAACAGAATGTAGAAGTATTTTGAAATTACAAATTAAACTAGTTGCACTAGGAATAAAATATTAGCGAATGAAGAGCTTGTTGGGAAAGCCTCACATGAGAATGGTTTCATTTTTTAGTTAATGAAATGCTGAAATATACCAATATTGCTTTGGATGTTGTTTTATCTCTGGGCTATGAAGAAAACCAATTGTTTGATTGTGAAATGAAATCAAAAACAGAGGAAAAACACTATTTTTAAGGAAGACTTACTATGAAAGTTATTGTGAGAACTAAGTCCTGTTTACCACAGAAGGTTAGTTAAAATGTATATGAGTCAATCATTTGCCAAAACACTAGATTTGTGTTATGAAGAACCTAACAGTCATTAGAGTCCCTTGTGAGTTAAGCCCAGAAAACCTCATGTATGGAATACCTCTCTGGACACCAAATACCTGAGGATACAGAAGAGATTATCTTATTGACTTCAAAACTTTATTAGACCTAAGGTTCTTAAATATGTTCAGCCAAGTCATGCCCTCTGTATCCTTTCTTAATGTCTGAAATGTGTGTGGCTCCCCCGCCCCACCCTCCCAATTTGGCTGTCAGTCTACAAAGGAAATAAAAAAAATAGCAGACCCAGTTTCCGGGCTGTTTTGTTTTACGGAGATGCTAAAAGGCAGCTTATTTCATATTGATCATACCAGGGAACTAGCCAAGTATGGTGTTAATTGGGTCCTCTGGAATTCTACGCCCCGGGGACCAAAAGCTTTCTAGTAAGGAGGGGAATAAACCCACAGGCTGCATAAAAATGAAATCCAGGAGCCCACCATGTCCCGATTGCTGATTACTGGTGATTTGGCTAGCTCGTTTTGTATCCAGTTGCTTATTTCAATTAGCTTGTTTTGTGTTATGTTTCCCCACACCCCCCTTTCCTGCAAAGCTGTGAAGCCTTGTTTTGAAAACTGCTGCCCCAGAGTGCACCGGCTTGGCGGTCCTGTCCTCATTGTTCTAATGCTCATTCCATATGTGGGTCACATCCTAGTGCTCTCCCCCCAGCCCTCCCCCTCACTTCTGCAGCCATCTCTCCTTCCCTTCCCTGTCCATACATTGGTGCTTGCACTCTCGCGCTCTTTTACACTCACTCATACACACACACACACACACACACACTTTTCTCCTAAGAGGCAGAGGTAGGGCAGATTCTTTCAGGAGCTTGCAAGCAGGATCATTCAAACTTAAAACGCTGTTTGCTGTGCATTTAGTTTATGGCAAACACTTCACCTTCAGGAAAGTAATTATTCTGCTCCTCTCCCTGTTTCTTTCCCACCCCTTGCCCTTTTCTCCTCTCTTCTTCAGGACAAAGGTTTTTAAGAAACTGAGATTGCCACTTCGTGAGGCCCTTCTTGTTACCCTGGTAGCTGGTATCTCAGACAGTGAATGAAGGATGGATCAGACAGGCTGGAGTTTTGATGCACAGTTCTTTGGGTACTGCAGGAGGAGCCCACTGAGAAATGTGCATGGCGGGCATGCCTGCTGAGTTTATTATGCTGGTTATCTGTCACTTATTCTGACTAAAAGGTAAGGGCTTCTGTAATTTGTTGCTTCAAAGAATTGGTACATTGTTCTCTTTCTAAGGCTTCCAACTAATTGGCTCTTGAGGGAAGATTGGAGTGAGAGTTAGTGCTCAACTTCTGTAGCTTATCCTGTTAGATCTCTGTTTTTTGTTTTTTTTTTTAATTTGTGAAGGAAAAATAATCTTGGCAATTTTATGACTATTGGTGGAATGTCTATTCACTTGTTTTCAAAGAAAAACAATAAAAACCACCCTTTGATTCATGATGTTTATTTTAATTTAAAACTTTTCATGGACCAGTGAAGAAATGTAGTGTATGTGTAGTCAACATTTTCAATGATTTCTGTAAACTTTGGGAATAGGAGTTGTGATCTTATCCCAAGATAAGAATATTTTACTTTAACAGATTGCATTTTTACCGATCGAAAATTACAGTGCATTTTAGTAATCAGAGTGAGGAAAGTTAGAGACTATTTAAATGAAGTACAATAGTAACATTTACTTTAATTGGTCAGTTACTGTAGTGTGGGTATATACATGGCGATAAATATACATTACTAATTATACTTCTTGTTTTCTGTATGCTTAGAGGAAAATTTTGTGTCTGTGCAGAATTGAAATATGAACTGAACCACAGGCAAAAGAATCTTAGTAATAAGAATTTTAGCAAAAGAATCTTAGCAGTAAGAACTTAGAAAACTATATAGATTTTTTTATTTGTATAAATTTAAGAGATACAAGTGTAGTTCTGTAACATGGATATAATGTGTATTGGTGAACTGTGGGCTTTTAGTGTATTCATTACCTGAAAAGTATGTGTGTGTGTGTATATGTGTGTGTGTATATATGTATGTATATGTAGATACATGTATATACACATACAAGTTACTGTAGTTGACAGGTAACACATGACCTGAAAATAACCTTTTTAAAGTTTTCACAACAATATTTATCTGACATGCTAAGTACTTTTTCTGTATCATGATGAGTAGTTTCATGGATAAATTTAGGTAATAGCTATTGGAAATCATCTGGTGCCACCAGGCAACTGTCTTGCAAGAGCCAGAGATTTTTTGAGTGTAGGGCACAACCAGATTTTTTTCCATTCTTTTTATTTTTTTTTTAATTTTTATTTAAAAATTTTTTTGAGATGGAATCTCTGTCACATATGTGTATGTGTGTGTATATATATATATACACACACACATCCCAGCACTTTGGGAGGCCGAGACGGGTGGATCACGAGGTCAGGAGATCGAGACCATCCTGGCTAACATGGTGAAACCCCGTCTCTACTAAAAATACAAAAAACTAGCCGGGCGAGGTGGCGGGCGCCTGTAATCGCAGCTACTCAGAAGGCTGAGGCAGGAGAATGGTGTGAACCCGGGAGGCAGAGCTTGCAATGAGCTGAGATCCAGCCCCTGCACTCCAGCCTGGGCGACAGAGCAAGACTCCGTCTCAAAAAAAAAATATATATATATATATATACACACACACACACACACACACACATATATATGTATCTTAAGGTTATGCTTTTAATCTGTCCTATTTAAAGTAATTACAACTAGACTTTCAGCTGCTTGTTATTGCTGGGAAAAATGTACCTTTGGTTAAGAAACATTTCAAAAACAGATTGCCCATCACTGTGGAATTTATGCAGTTGGAAACCAACTGAGCTTTATTGAAAAAAATGATTACGTCTTATTTTCTTAAGCACTAGTGATTTACAAGGACCCTTTGGTAGTAGCATAGGATGTATTTTATTGGGGATGGAGATCCCTTTAATGATATTTTCTTTATGGCTGCTGTGCAAGGTTTGTGATGTGTGTTGCAATCTATCTCTATTTATCACTCTGTCTCGTGAGCCATAAGTGAAGGAAAGGTATATGTTGGGATACCCAGTTTAAGTCACCTTATTTTATTTATTATGTTATAGAATTTGCTCCAAAGAGCATGTGGGAAATGTTTTCTTCAACAGGACATATTGATGCATCCACTTAAACAACCTAGGGATATCAGCAAAACAAACCGGGTTTCTTTCGTGTTAGACTTTGAGAAGAGACAAGAAGCAATCCCGGTGAAAGGAGGGTGAAAGGAGGACACTATCAGTAAAAGAGAAGACTGTTATTTTCTTGACCTTGGCTCAAAGGTTGCTGTCAAAACTGCTGGAGATTGAATAGGTAGAGTAGTACCCAGATTTAAAGTTGGTGTCTCTCCCACACCTAACCCTCATCCCAGTCCCTCACTGTCCGGTATCTTTGTCATTCAGTCACCCTGGTTTAATGTGTCAGCAGGAGGGCTTTTCCTTCTTTTCAAAATCAAAAGGAGATGGCCCAGCATGGCTCATACCCATGAAAACCTTAAACGCTTCCCCTTCTACGTTTTATCCCAATCATCTACATTGAGTAAAAATAACAAGAAAAAAAAAAAACCAGATACTTCGCCTTCATAATCGATTTTTCTTCTCTTCCAAGTTTTTGAACTTTGTTACCTTTCTAAAATGTTAACTGTATACATCCCATACGCAAAGCATAACAGTCTTAGGATACCTTTTGAGGTACAAAATCAGTGACTCTCAACCTGGGCATATTCAAAGGATTCCCTTGTGGAGTTTTGAATAATGCAGGCTCCAGCTACTGCCTACAGGAATTTGTGATTCTGCAGTCTTCATTAGTGCTTGGTACATGGGAGTTGTTTAGTAATATTCACAGAATGTTACACAGTGAAAAGTTTTCACAGTAGTCTGACAGGACACAGTGGATAAGTGCATTGCAAAATCTTTTCTGCTTCCTCTTTAGTTGAATTTGGAGAAGGGAAATTCCCTCCCTCTATGCTTCCTACATGTATATTAAGGAAAATGGGGCTTCTTTTACAGAGGTTTCCAAACCTCTGAAAGTAGATGAATCACCCTTAAAAGGCTAATAGAGCCCACTAATCATTTTGCACCACACAAAACAAATAGTGACTTCTGTATCAGTAATACTAGTAACAGCCATCCTGGAAATTACTGTGAACATTAGTCCTGGGGCTCTCACGAACCTCAAAGTGATAAATGGAGAGAACCCAGAAAATTGAAAACATTCTCTTTTTGTATGTATATTTTAGGTGTATCTTGTCATTTGAGTCAGTAGGAGTGTGCTTGTTGTATAATAATATGAGTTTCCCAAACACCTTTTTTTTTTTGAGAGGGAGTCTCGCTCTGTCGCCCAGGCTGGAGTGCAGTGGCCGGATCTCAGCTCACTGCAAGCTCCACCTCCCGGGTTTATGCCATTCTCTCACCTCAGCCTCCCGAGTAGCTGGGACTACAGGCGCCCGCCACCTCGTCCGGCTAGTTTTTTGTATTTTTTAGTAGAGACGGGGTTTTACCATGTTAGCCAGGATGGTCTCGATCTCCTGATCTCATGATCCACCCGTCTCGGCCTCCCAAAGTGCTGGGATTACAGACTTGAGCCACCACGCCCGGCCCCAAACAACTCTTAAAGCATCTAGATCCATACATATCAGATGCAAAACCATATCCATGGACCTGGAACTGGGCTGTGACCTAAGTGCTTGTTTTTCCTATCAAAACATCTCTCCTTTGGAACCTTCGCTAGTTTAGACTGCGTCTTGAAAATTTGTTAGTGTCCCTGAAGCTACAGGGGCAAATTCTGGTGAAAACAAAACAAAACAAAACTCAAACAACATGCTGATATCTTAATATTATCTGTAATATGAGGACTTGAATTATGATAGCTGTTCTTTAAGTACTTCCCAGCTTTCTAATCTCTAAATTGTAATCTTTATAACTATAATCAATTCTTATTAAAGTCAGTTCTGCTGTTACACTTGTTTTGAAAAGGCAAATTTGTTCCAAAGCAATTGATATATTCAAGACAAGCATAAAACAAATGCTGTATTTGCTTATGTATGATTTTCTCCCAGTAAAACACCAGGTGAACGTGGAAACTGTAGCCAGTTGAATGCCACATAGGATAACCAAAAATGCACCCGTGTTTTAGGAGCCCCACCTATCCACATCTGGGACTACCAACTTTCTGTCTGATTTCAGAACACCCTTCTTCCACCACTTCACAATAACCCACAAACCTCATCCCTTAACCACATTCATTTCCACAGCAAATGCCAGTTTTTTTATGTGATAATATGCCATGTTTACTGCTGTATTTACATATTTCTCAACAGTTTAACACATGTAAAACTGTGCTACAATTTTTATTAGGTTTCTGCTTCTTTTTAACGTGTTACTGACAATGGTTTTGATTGTTGTACCTCAAACTCATTTTTTGTTTTGTTTTGTTTTGTTTTGAGACAGAGTCTCACTCTGTCGCCCAGGCTGGAGTGCAGTGGCGCAATCTCGGCTCACTGCAACCTCCACCTCCCAGCTTCAAGCAATTCTCCTGCCTCAGGCTCCTGAGTAGCTTGGATTACAGGTATGCGCCACCGTGTTCGGCTAATTTTTGTATTTTTAGTAGAGACAGGGTTTCACCATGTTGGTCAGGCTGGTCTCGAACTCCTGACCTCGTGATCTGCCCGCCTCAGCCTCCCAAAGTGCTCGGATGACAGGCGTGGGCCACCGCACGTGGCCTCAAACCTTATTTTTCCAGTCAGCCACTTGGTTTTTGTTGCGAGATTTTGCAGAGCACAAAGAATTTCAGCAATGCATACATTCTATTGGAGCAGAACTGACTGTATGGATTTTGGTATGATAAAATTCTCAGAGGCTAAGTGCCAAGGATATTTTGCATGCTCTAGCATTGTTTGTTATGAATGTGGTCAGCTTAGCCTATTTTCCCCTACTGTGTACTTTTTTTTTTTTTTTTTGAGGGTGGAGTCTCCCCTGTCGCCAGGGCTGGAGTGCAGTGGCCGGATCTCAGCTCACTGCAAGCCCCGCCTCCCGGGTTCCCGCCATTCTCCTGCCTCAGCCTCCCGAGTAGCTGGGACTATAGGCGCCCGCCATCTCGCCCGGCTAGTTTTTTTGTATTTTGTAGTAGAGACGGGGTTTCATCATGTTAGCCAGGATGATCTCGATCTGCTGACCTCGTGATCCGCCCGTCTCGGCCTCCCAAAGTGCTGGGATTACAGGCTTGAGCCACCGCGCCCGGCCTGCTGTGTATTTTTTCAATGACTCTGTAGAACTGCCTCAGAAAAACTATTTTTCAAACCTTCAAACTTCAGGGAAAGTTGTGTGACAGTCTCAAAAGTGAAGACTACAAAAAGATGATTCGATACTTGGTCCAATCCTAGGAATGAAGTTTTGTGGTTTTAGCTAATTGATAATTAAGGTCATTGGATCATTTGATTTTTAACAGATTCTAAGGTTCAGATGAGAACATGGAGATATACTTCTTCAGGTATGCAACTTAAACAAATACAAATTTGATAATTTTTATATTTGCAAAAAATATATGAAGCCCCTCATTGCATGAAACAAGGAAAATGCTGGACTGGTTTGGTAGAAGGGAAAGAGAATTTTAATCTTCCGAAGCAGTAGAGGGGTAAGTGTATACTGTAGACTTTTTTGTTTGCTTTTAGTATCTGCTTGTTATGGGTCTGGAAATTGGAGTTTGGGTTTTTGTTTCTGATTCTCCTCAGGGTTCTGACTTTTGGCCACAAGCAGTTACAGGCTGCCAGTACTCTGAGTATCCTCTTGCCACTTCCTGCCGGGCTAATGTTTATTTCACCATTGAACTTGCCTTCCAGAACCTTGCAGAAATTCTCCAGGGAACTGAATGTCACAAGACCTGAGTTTGAAGCCAGAATTGGGACCCTGGAGTTGTCCTAAGGCTCGTTTTTAGCTGTGTTATCTTGCAAACTACAGGGCCAAGCTTTTTTACCCTCAGTTGCCAAATGGAGCTCTCCTCCCACTCCTTCACTAGAACTTTTCCTTTTAAAGTAGAACCATTTGAAACCTTTCTGGGCACAGCTGTGATAGTGAGGGAAGCTCACGTGACCATGCTTTGAACTCAGCTGCTTGGGTATGTAGTATGGTGCCTTGGGTACATGGCATGGTACCTTCGTATGTCAGCTCAAGCCTATTTTACTCCTAAATATACATACAGTAGTTTAATTACAACTTTCATGGGCTTCTAGTTGAAGAGAAGAAACATAAGAAACATTGATACTGAAATACACAAACAAGTTGGCAAGGAGGATAAAAATGATAATCCTGTGAATAACTTTGAGATTTTCCTAAGCAGATCTTCAAGCTGACATGATCAGGGTCCTTCTATAGCATATCAGGTGTTAAAAATGTAAAAAAACAGTGCCTACTAGATCCAATTTGGCTCTTTATTTACTGAGATTAAAAATTATTCATACTCACTCTATGATTATTTGTTGAGAGACACTTGCAAATCAAAGCCTGAAACCATGAAAATTACAAAAAAAAAAGTTAAGTTTTTTGAGGACATGATGCAAACATTCCACTATAAGGTCACAAAGTTTACTGTTGACACAATATTGGTTAGTTAAACCTCAATGTATATTTTAATATATGTTAGACCTAAAATAAGACCTGATATAGTGTTATTTTAAATTTTTAAAATTTATTTGAAGACAATCATATCTCTATCTATCTATCTATCTATCTATCTATCTATCTATCTATCTATCTATCTATCTATATCTATCCCAGCAAGACTGTGTGTGTGTGTATCTATCTCTATCTATCTATCTATCTATCTATCTATCTATCTATCTATCTATCTATCTATCTATAGAGAGAGAGAGAGAGAGACTGACTCTGTTGCCCAGGCTGGAGCGCAGTGGCACAATCTCAGCTCATTGCAACCATTGCCTTTTAGGCTCAAGCGATCCTCCTGCCTCAGCCTCCCGAGTAGCTTGGACTACAGGCATGTATCACCACACCTAGCTAAATTTTGTTTTTTGTAGAGACAGGGTTTCTGCATGTTGCCCAGGCTGGTGTCAAACTTCCAGTCTCAAGTGATCCACCCACCTCGGCCTCCCAAAGTGCCGGGATTATAGATGTGAGCCACCATGCCTACCCCAATCAGAATTTTTAAATAAAATAAATTTAAAGTAAATTGAACAGCATACATTACTTATTCAAAGGGGAAAGGTTGAAATTTGTCTTCATACATAATGAATATTATTAAAATTGTATTAAATGAACTTTCTGATAAAATCTTTAATAATGCATTGATCTCAAGTGAAATGCTTTATTTTAAATCTCTTATATACCATGCAAAAATGATTAAATCATTAAAAGATTTCCTAGGGATTTCCAGTGATTATATGTTTTGGTGAAAAAAAGGATTCAAAAGTAAAAAGTGAATAGAAATTACTAGGCTCAAATATCACCCAGGTCCTCTGTGGAGTCTACAGCTCTCTGACATGCCTTGAGCAAAGCAGAACTAGGGATAAAAAGAGGAGTAGGGGGACCAGCTTACTTAGGAAGTATAAAGAAGACACTCCACTCGGAGTGCAGTAAATACAGAAGGTTTCCTTTCACTGAAAAGGAGTGAGATTTCAGTACTCAGACACAATCTGTGCCCTAAGATAACATGCTTGTTGGCAGGAGTATAACTGTTGGTTGTTGAAGAAATATATACAAAATGCATATTTAACAGTTGCTTTGATTTAAAAAAACTAATCTAAATGTCTGTTTTTCTATTGACAATGGCTCTCCTAATGGCATGCCAAAAATATACCCCCAGCTATCCATGCTTAACAAGTTGAATTGGAGATGGATTACCTCTTGAGTACCCCACAATTGACTGCTTCAGTTAGTCCTGGCAAATTATACAGCCAAATTGTCTATCTCTTTTCTAATATGTCAGCAAAATTAAGCTGAAAAGTGCATACAAAAATAAATTGCTGCTGGAATTGCATGATGCCCACCTTTTCTTTGAGTTGAGGAAAAAAAATGATTAAATCACGCTTTGGAATCATTCTATTTCAGTCAACTCTATTTTGATTCTAGGTCTGGTTTAGGGAAAGTCTGTGAGACCTTTAGCCCCTGGGTATTGAGCTGAGTAAACTATTTAATAGCCATGTTGTAGCTTTCAGTCAATGATTTTCCACATTCCAATCTTTCTCCACTTTGGAGCCAGCCTTTTTGGGAAAACGGAGACCCATGGTTTCATTTCAACAAAGAAGGAATAACCAATCATGGAACATATTGGCTGTGCCATCAAGGCGGTGGTAGATGAGGATTTGGGGACTTCAGGACTGATGATTCTGAATGTTGACATGTCATTAGACTCACTGCAATATGGCCAAAATTTTGAGTATCCTGGTTACTTAAGGTTACAGGCAAGAATTATTTTGAGTGCAGCCGTCAGAATTAAAAATAATGGAAAGAATGACTGACTGAATGAATGAATGAAGAAAACCAGGACATGGATGATTAAAATATTTCTCTCCTCTCCCTGCAAACATGTGGACAGGGAGATTCCATGTAAACTCTTTCTCTCTTTTAATCATATTCTTTTGTTCTAAGGAGTATTTAGATTTTTTTGCTCCAATGGAAGTTCTTTCAGTTTTACCTACTACAGCTGAGTGATTGCAGATTGGTAATTTTGCTTGAAAACCAAAAGATTTGGTTGTTTCCATTTCATTAGCATCAGAAAGGGGGGTTGCCTAAAGTGCTGGCCAGGGTAGCCTTGCAGAAGGAGGCAGGGTTGGTTTGGTAGGGAGAAAAGATTGTTCTTTGGAAATGTATAGAACTGGCTGTGCAAAAAATAAATAAAGCCATGCTCTAAGGTATTGCTGAATATCAAGTTCTCTTTGCTGGGTTGGAGTAAAGTCTATTGCAGGTATATATGGCTTTTTCTTGGTTGTCAGTAAGTGTATGCTGGAGACTAAATAGTGATGCCTGGTGCTTTTTTAGCACTTACACTTTTTCAAATGTGTTTTCTACCTTTAAACTCCTAGAATTACATAATGTATAGGAGACATAGGGGAAGGAAGAGTTCTGACCAGGATCAGAAGAGGAGCCACTAGTATAATCATTATTCTGAACCGGCTGATCTTGAGCAGTTTTCCCCAAAGTGGCCTCAGCCCTATCAAGCTTTCAGATATAGGGCCTTGGGCCTTGATTCTAATAGTCCTTATTTTTTTGTTTGCATTTATTCAGTACAAAAGTCCCCAATTGTGATGGAACTTTGCCCACAGTGAGAGGAGGGAGTTATTCTCAATCTTCTGCCACTTCTAGGTTGCTTTTTTCTTCTTTTTTTTTTTTTT
>NW_012116622.1:2574612-2610269 GCF_000951035.1 Colobus angolensis palliatus
CGGGGTTTCACCGTGTTAGCCAGGATGGTCTCGATCTCCTGACCTCGTGATCCGCCCGTGTCGGCCTCCCAAAGTGCTGGGATTACAGCCTTGAGTCACCGCGCCCGGCCATGTCTTTACTCTGAAATTATATGTCTTTACTCTGAAAATATTTTGTAATGTACTTCGTAAAGTATTTTGTAAAGTACTTTGCAGACTCCAACTCCATGTTGTAGAGGAAACACCATATCATAGCGTGGATTTCTAGAAAGGAATAGACGGATAAATAGACAGTTGATGTAGCAGCCTTGATATCCCATCCCATAGTGACCTAGTGGTGAATCAGGAAGCAATCAGCTTCCACACTCTTTGGAGAAGAGGAAAAGTTGTGATTTTACTCTTCTATGGGAAAAGAACCCGACAAAAGAAGATATGGCCTTTTGTGCCTCCAATTTCTTTTTTCACATAGTCATTTCAAAGCATTCTCTCATTTTTATAGCTCGTACAGTCCTGGGAGTTAGCAATGGTAGTATGTTTTGAAAATAAATGATACTCAGAAGGGAGAGGTAATAGGGAGAGTTCTAATTCAGTGAGATTTGTACTGTAAAGTATGTATGGTTCGAGCACCAGCATCCTCCTCCTTTTCAGATTATTTAGCCCTAATTACTTATTTCCCTTTTGCTCCCTACACTCCTAGGAGATCAACTCCTTGAAGAAAAACTCCAGCTTATGGAAATAAATATTTTTGCTCAGAGGATACAGGAATCATAGTTTTTTGGAATTGAAATACCCATAAGAGTAAAAGCATTGTTTTTCTTAAATATATTCAATACTACTGACCAATCCACAGGTCTTTCCTGAATTAAAACAAACGTTAAAAAGTTGAAGTTTAATGCTTGGGGAAGATACTGGGAGAACTGGTAGGCACAAATCTTGCTTTGAGACACTGGCCACGGAGGGTGTTTTGGTAGATGGTACAGGCAGACCCTGTGACATGAATGCCGGATTCTGCAGCTGCATGTGCTGAGTGCAGTAGAGAGTCCATGTGCTGAATGTGGAATTCCCTCATTCATTTATTCTCAACTATTTATGGGGCCTATTCTATGTACAATGAACACAACAAACATCCCCCCCTCATGGAACCTTCTTGTGGGAGAGCTTTGATCATTTGCTTATATGCATGCACTCATACACAATCTAAACAACAACAACAAAGCCCAAGTGATTACTGGACATCTCTGTGAAAGGCACTGAGCAATAAAAGGGCAAGCAAGAGTCTTTTCCCCTAGAGTAATCAGTGTGTTTCACAATTAAGAGGTAAAATATCACAAAAGTCTTCCCCTATGTTTGTGTGTGGTTTTCTTTCATTGCTCAAGTTGACTGGGATATAATTGGTTGATACTCTTGAATGAGTCCGAGTGGTAAGCAGTGGACAATATGTGTTCAACAGATAACACTGAATGATGGGAAAAATACAAAGTGGTAGAATTCAAACATTTTTTTGGTTGCCCAAGATTTAAGGCAACAATAAACCATTTTTTCTTCAACTCATGTTTTAAAAAGTCGTTATAAACTACTGAACTGTGTGTTCGGTAAGTATAATAGTGTGAATCTTCCTTTCATCAGCTCCAGCAACAGTGATGCATTTTATGTCCTGTGCAAAGTGTTGCTGATAGAAAAATGGGTGAGATATAGTTCCTACCCTTAAGGAGCATGTAACGTTGAGGATTTGAAGTATTATGGGAATCTGCTTCTAAAAGTAATTTTTTCTTATATAGTTTTGTAGATGCATGTTTAGGAGATAAGGAAAACTGAGCTATGAATATGAAATGCCCAGAATAAATATAGGCAATGCTCTTGCCATTTCTAATCAAGTAAATATAAAAATGATATTCTAAGAATGCTTATACTGGTGTTTTTCAAACTGTATTCAGTGAAAACAGGTGAATAGTTATGGGAGAGGAGTAGGAATGAGGAAGACAGAAGGAGTTTTTATGGTCAAATCAGTTTGTCAAACACTGGGTAAAGGAAGTAAGCAGGTTTTTCTTATGCATGCTTCTCCCAAAACTTTAATTTGCTAGTGTACATTGTGACACTCCAGGATGGGTTATTGCAGTAGTTCCCAAATTTAGCATCATAATCACAAAGTCCTGGGCTCCAGAGACTCATTGAATCAAAAGTCTGGCAGGTGAGAACTGGGGATTTTCATTTATTAGGTTGGTGCAAAAACAATTGCGGTTTTTACAAAGAGCAATGGCAAAAACTACAATTACTTTTGCACCAACCTAATAAAACACATTTGGGAGATTACTTTTAGGTAGTCTTAGTTACTTTTAGGCAGAGTCAGTTTATTTCAGCACTGGTCCCAGGTACTATTGACATGCAGGAAGGAGCTCTCCCTGATTTGCATAACAGTAGAACATCCTTTATCCAAGAAATGCATATTGACATTTATGAAACTAACAGTTTGGAAATGCTGGCCCTTGCATTCTTTTACTGAAGGTCTAAAGAAAAAAAAAAAATGATAGTTAACAAGTTCACTAGTTTGGGACTTTACTCTGAGTTGATGTATATTTTATGTGTGGTGGTTAAGATAGCACTAAGGATCTAATTCATTTTTTTGAACCCACATTGATGGTTATTTATTATTTTTAAAGTGGTGCTTATGGCTGGGTGCAGTAGCTTACGCCTGTAATCTGAGCACTTTGGGAGGGCAAGGTGGGTGGATTACTGAGGTCACGAGTTCAAGACCAGCCTGACCAACATATGAAACCCCATTTCTACTAAATACGAAAAAAATTATCTGGGCGTGGTGGCACATACCTGCAATCCCAGCTACTTGGGAGGCTGAGGCAGGAGAATCACTTGAACCCAGGAGGCAGAGGTTGCAGTGAGCTGAGATTGTGCCATTGCACTCCAGCTTGGGCAATGGAGTGAAACTCCGTCTGAAAAAAAAAAAAAAAGTGGTACTTACTTTATTTATATTGCCCTTAGACCATTTTCCTCCTTTTTTCAGTTAATATTCCCTCACAGTTTGAATGTGATTTATAGTAAACTTTTCTTTGTTCTCTCACTTTCCTAGAGAATAATGCTTAAAGTTGTTGGATATATAAAACTCAAATTCCTAGAGATAGGAAATTGTATAATTAGGGTAAATTTGATAAGGTGTTGACATGAAATAAGATAACTCTTTAAAGAGAGAAGAGAGTGAAGGATCTTATTTATAAGAAGAATTCTTGGTTGTTTTTAGGTCTATACTCTAGATTATTAATTTATTCTGAGAGGGGTTACAGTGGCATAATTAAGATGATCTAATTAGACAAAAAAATTTACTGATCCTGAAAACAGATCACTTTCCTGAAAAAAAAAGAAAAAAAAAGAAAAACCTTCAAAGAGGTTTGCCTTTCTCTTCATAAACCCTGTTATGCAGCATTTCAGAGCAAGCTACAGAGCTGGGCTTGGGCAGTTAAATCCTGACTTTGTGGTTTTGTGTAGACCTAGCGGGGAGCAGCTGTATCTTGAGTGGAGATAATAACCTCTAATGGTAACCCCAGACACAGCTATTAGTGTCAGATTAAATCTAAATGCAACCTGCTTTTCCTTTGGAATATTCTCTGTGGTAAACTGTTTTTCGTAAACTCCTATTTGAGTCTCTGCTCACTTACTTTGTTTCAAGAGCGTATAAACCAGATCAGGGTGATTGCTCAAGTGAATGTGGCTGAGGCTCAATGCCATGAACATTGAGATTATAGGTATATGAAAGGGCTTTGAAAATGTGTGTATAGTCATCATTGAAGACCTTGATTGCTGAAAATCAGACTCTGGTTAGATGTAGGTCTTGTCTTAAGGTCCAAGAAGAAAACATAAATGCAAGATAATGAAGTACAATACCAATACAGCCCTACCTTAAAGATAGTGTGGGTTCAGGTCCAGACTATCACAATGAAGTGAAAATAGAAATAAAGCAAATCATGCAAATTTTTTGGTTTCCCAGTACATATGAAAGTAAGGTTTACACTGTAACCTGTAAAGAATACAATAGCATTATGCCTTAACAAATGTACATACCTTAATTAAAAAATACTTTATTGCTAAAAAAAATGCTAAGGGTCATCTGAGCCTTCAGTGAGTCACCATGTTTCTGCCGGTAGAGGGTCTTGCCTCAATGCTGATGGCTGCTGCTGACTAATCAGAGTGATGTTTTCTGAAGGTTGGGGTGGCTAAGGCAGTTTCCTAAAAGAGGATGGCAACGAAATTTTCCTCATTGACTCTTCCTTTCACAGAAGATTCCTCTGTAGCGTGCGATGCTGTTTGATAGCATTTTACCTACAGCAGAACTTTCCAAATTGGAGTCAGTCCTTTCAAACTCTGCTGCTGCTTTATTAATGAAGTTTATGGAATACTCCTAAGTAATTGGTTCTCGTTTCAACAAAGTTCACAGTCTCTTCACCAGGAGTAGATTATATCTGAAGAAATCACTGTATTTGGTCATACTTAAGAAACAACTTCTCACCTGTTCAAGTTTTATTAGGGGATTGCAGCAACTCAGTCACATCTTCAGGTTCCACTTGTGATTCTAGTTCTCTTGCTATTCCCACCACATCTGTAGTGACTTTCTCCTCTGAAGTCTTGAGCCCCTTAAAATCACCCATGAGGTTTACAATTAACTTTTTCCAAACTCCTGTTAATGTTGATATTTTGACCTCCTCCCAAGGATCACAAATCATGTTAATGACCTCTAGAATGATGATTTTGTTTTCCCAAAAAGTTTCAATTTACTTTGCCCAGATTCATCAGAGGAATCCCTATATATGGCAACTATAGCCATTTGAAATGAATTTCTTAAATAGTAAGACTTGAAGTTTTCAATTACTGCTTGATCCATGGGCTGCATAGTGGAAGTTGTGTTAGCAGGCAGAAAACGCATTAATCTCCTTGTATATGTCCATCAGAGCTCTTGAGTGACCAGGTACATTGCTAATGTGCAGTAATATATATGCGCATACGTGTGTGTGTGTGTGTGTTTGTGTGTGTATATATATATATTTGAAACAGGGTCTTGCTCTGTCATCCAGGCTGGAGTGCAATGGTATGATCATGGCTCACTGCAGCCTCTGCCTCCTAGGCTCAAGCAGTCCTCCCATCACAGACTCCCAAGTAGCTGGGACAACAAGTGCATGTCACCATGCCTGGCTAATTTTTTAATTTTTATTTTTGTAGAAACAGGATCTTTCTGTGTTGCCCGAGCTGGTCTCAAACTCCTAAGTTCAAGTGATCCCCCTATGTTGACCTTCCAAAGTACTGGGATTATAGGCATAAGACACTGCACCTGGCACAGTTAATACTTTTAAGGGAATCTTTTTTATTTCTTTCTTTTTTCTTCTGAGCAGTAGGTCTCAACAATGAGCTTAAAATATTCAGTAAACTATGCTATAAACAGATGTGCTGTCACCCAGGCTTTGTTCTTTCGACAGTGCACAAGCAGAATAGATTTACCATAATTCTTAAGGGCCCTAGATTTTCAGAATGGTGAATGATCAGTGGCTTCAGCTTAAAGTCACCAGCTGCATCAGCCCCTAACGAGAGTTAGCCTGTCTTTTGAAGCTTTGAAGTCTGGCATTGACTTTTTCTAGTTATGAAAGCATCTTCTTTCGATAGAAGGCTGTTTTGTCTACCGACGAAACTGATTTTTTAAATCAGTTACTTCAGCACTTGCTGCCTCCATCTTGCACTGTTATGTTATAGAGATGGCTTCTTTTCCTAAACCTCATGAATCAACTTCTGCTAGCTTCAGACTTTTCTTGTGCAGCTTCATCAACCCTCTCAGCCTTCATAGAATTGAAGAAAGTTAGGGCCTTGCTCTGGATTAGACTTCGGCTTAAGGGAATGTTGTGGCTGGTTTGGTCTTCTGTTGAGACCACTAAAACCTTTTCCATATCAGCAATAAGGCTTTTTTGTTCTCTTATCATTCATGTGTTCACCAGAGTAGCACTTGTGATTTCCTGCAAGAAGTTTTTCTTTTCATTCACAACTTGGCTAACTGATGCAAGAGGCCTAGCTTTCAACACGTCTTGGCTTTTGACATGCCTTCCTCGCTGAGCTTAATTGTTTCTAGCTTTTGATTTAAAATGAGAGATGTGTGACTCTTCCTTTCACTTGAGCACTTAGAGGACATTGTAGGGTTATTAATTGGCTGAATTGCAATATTGCCGTGTATCAGGGAATAGAGGGGCCTGAGAAGAGGGAGAGAGATGAGAACGGCTTACTGGTAGAGCAGTTAGAACACAGTACTTATCAATTAAGTTCGCATTCTTATATGGGTGTGGTTCATGGGACCCCAAGACAATTACAGTAGTAACAGAGATCACTGATCACAGACCATCCTAACAGATAAAATATGAAAAAGTTTGAAATATCATATTACTGAAATGTGACGTAGAGACATGAAGTGAGAATATGCTGTTGGAAAAATGGTGCCTATAGACTTGCTCAAAGCAGGGTTGCTGCAGATCTTCAATTTATAAAAAATACATAATCTGCAGAGTACAATAAATTGAAGTGCAATAACATGAGATATGCCTGTCCATGAATGGTGGCATCAAATCTATTTCATGGCTATTATCGTTAAAGATACGCTGATGAAAATACCAATTACTGCTGAAGTTTCTGCAAATTGGAACTCTGTATATTCACCAGAGGACTTCACTGAAGACTGACACCAGGAATTTGAGGATGGATTCTAGCAGAGATATTCTAGGAACCAGAACCTTTAATCTGATCACATTTAAAAACCGTTTCAAACATGCTAGTTAAATTATATCAAGTCTCTGTGGAGATATCTCTGGAATCTGAACATTCTCTGGGGATTGTTGTTTGACATGTGGAGCAGGTGAGACTCATACAGCATGTGAAGTCATTAAGGTACAATTATGACAAGCTTGACTTGATCCTTTCTGATTTGTCTGCCAGCCTTGACAGCTCCAAACAGTTGGTGGGGACCTGAAGACACCACTTCTCCGGTTCCTTACAGCACAAACAGTGAATATATTCTGCTCCCTTTGGCTAGAGCTACGTGAAAGAAATTTTTGCTGAGAAAGTGTAGAAAGCCCTTAGGTTGATAGTTGCTATTAAGTTAGAAACCTTGGCCCTATTATCAGTGACTCCCTAGGTGTACACAATAACAGTTTTTTTGTTGTTGTTGTTTGTCTTTACCTTAGTCTTCTTCCTCTTCATTTTCTTTAACTCCATTTTAAAACTGTGTTTTAATTGCAGGTAGATGTTTTCTCATGCTGACAGGCAACTCCTTACTTTAGCCCTCATTTGACATGTGGCTAAAATTGTGCCTGTGCTTTTGGAATGCAGGACTTTGGCATGTCTGCAGCAGCTTGAGTAACATAGATTAAGGGCCATTCTTCCTTTTCTGAGATGGAGTCTCGCTCTGTCGCCAGGCTGGAGTGCAGTGGTGCGATCTTGGCTCACTTCAACCTCTGCCTCCTGAGTTCAAGTGATTCTCCTGCCTCAGCCTCCTGAGTAGCTGGGACTACAGGCATGCACCACCAAGCCCTAATTTTTGTATTTTTAGTAGAGACAGGGTTTCACCATGTTGGCCAGGATGGTCTCGATTTCTTGACCTCGTGATCTGCCCACCTCAGTCTCCCAAAGTGCTGGGATTACAGGCATGAGTCACCACACCTGGCCGGGCTATTCTTTATTTGTGGAGATGCGTACATTTCTTTTATGCATTATTAAGCCCTTTTAGCTTATGGTCTGGCTCTCAAGCCGTATCCATGTTGGCAAGAAAGTTTAAAACATACAGTAATTCTTGAGTAGGCAACATAATATTGCAGACAACCAGTACTGAACACCAGAGCCATGGAGGCTCCATCATACACTAGCTATGTGATTCTGAGCAAGTAGTTTTTCTTTGAAGCCTCAGTTTACCCATCTGCTGAAATGTGAAAAGTGGCTAATTAAACCTACCTCGTAGAGTTGTCTTAAGTGAAATGGCACGGGGTTGGACATATTTGCTCTCTAAAGAAATGTGATGTTATTTCAGCAATACCAGGGTAATGAATATTGTGTTGGCAAAAACAATCCTGTACAATATTGCAGACTTCAGTCCTTGTACAGTCTGGAGGAACCCAGCCTCTATCCCTGCTTCATCAGGAACTGGAGGCTTATTTTCTATTGGCTATTTACTCTCAAGACTTAGAAATAGGGACCTATATTGACTCAATTGTTATTTAGATTACTGAGTAAAAGTATAATAATTCTTTAATAATTCTGGGGACTGAAGCTTTCTGGAGTCAGCATTCACTGGCCCAGGGCAAAGTAACTGCTTTTTTATCCTACTATTGCACTTGAGAGGCAACTTGAAATTTCCTTTCCATCACTCAGTCACTTTTCAAGGAGAAATAGGAATAATCAGAATTGTAAGATATTCTGTATGCAGTATACGTACATTTTAAATAATATTTATTAAAAGACATGGAGTTACTTTTGCTTATCATGCAACTTGTTACTGAATTTTTCTTTCTTTTTTGTCTGTGTTGAAAAGAAAAAGGTGGAAGAAAAAGACTTATGTAGGCTTCCTATTAAAAGGCACCTGGACTGAATAGAAGATTCCCTTTTATTTTATTTTTTTCTACTTGCAAAGCCAAGAGTCAGAGCCATGGAATCAGAGAATTCAAGTTTCTTTATAGTTCAAGCAGAGTGAAGCAGGGAATGGACAGAAATAGGTCATACTGTGATTGTAAAACTAGGACAATGAGGAGTTTCTTGGAGGGCTCAAGCTCTGATGGATTCTTATTTTGGGGCAGAGCATTTCAGAAAATTCAGAAGCCAAGAGATATAGTATATGGCAACCTTTAAAATATTTTAAAAACACTTACTAGTCTGCATATTCTTTTCTTGTAAAAAGAAGTTAAAAGATCTGTTTTCTTTAATCACTTGTCAAGACAGTGGCTTTCTCCAGAATTATAAGACAGCGTGTTAAATGTATCTCTCCCATTGCTTGTAGCCCTTGAATGATTTTCAGACATCATTGACTCCACACGTTTAAAACAGGGAGTCAGTAGCAATAACCCTTTCGGTAGCTGAAAGCTCCGGATCCCAACCACTGGGTCTGCCAATAAGTAGCCATTTGGCAGTGACTCTGAGGAAGTCACTTAACCCAAGAGAGTTTTCACCAATAAAACAAGGGGGCTAGTTGGCCTCTTTAACTTCTAAAATAAGTGTGGTATTCTCACTTTGGAGTGCGGTTTCAAGGTAATCTTGGAATTCTTGGACTATTGCTCTTGGTCTAAACAGTTACAAAAAGATGGAGAGAGAAGAGGTAGAAATTTCCATGAGTCCTTGTGTCTACCTTTCTTTTTCTGTTTCCAACAAGAGGATAGGGTGGTGCCCATGGAGGCTATGATTTTCAGTCTTGCAGACAGCTCTGAGAGTTGCTTGGGCCCCAGTTCCTGTCTTGTTCTTGCTCCTCTTCATCCATTTAGGATTTGAATATCTTTCTCTTTTTTTTTTTTTTTTTTTTTTTTGAGACGGAGTCTCGCTCTGTCGCCTGGGCTGGAGTGCAGTGGCCGGATCTCGGCTCACTGCAAGCTCCGCCTCCCGGGTTCCCGCCATTCTCCTGCCTCAGCCTCCCGAGTAGCTGGGACTACAGGCGTCCGCCACCTCGCCCGGCTAGTTTTTTGTATTTTTTTTAGTAGAGACAGGGTTTCACCTTGTTAGCCAGGATGGTCTCGATCTCCTGACCTGGTGATCCGCCCGTCTCGGCCTCCCAAAGTGCTGGGATTACAGGCTTGAGCCACCGCGCCCGGCCTGAATATCTTTCTCATTCCTTTTTCTTCTCAGTTCTGCCTGGATATTAAGTGCTTTTGACTCCCATACCTCACCCACTCTTGCCCTCCTGCTTCCAAATGCAACTCCCTACCTCCTGTCAACTCCACTCTGAACACAAAACCATACTTAGCTAGTTGCCAGATTATTTGATTAAAGCAGTAGAAACTAGGATGATGCTATACTTCAGGGATATTTGCATTTTTAACATCTGGTCCTCCTGAAAGGGATCCCCAGTTGGTGAAATATGTAGAGGAGATAAGAATAACTGAAATGCTTTTGTTCTACACAAAAGGCTTCTTGTTGATCATTGAGTTTTGTGTAATCATCGTACAAGGCAAATGAACTAAGTAGTGATATCCTCTGGGTATTTTATTTTATTTTACAGCTGAGCCTCGGGGGTGAATCAGAAATTGTTCAGGGTTATCTGCCTAGACAGTAACAGAGAAAGAACTTGCACTCAAGTCTTCCCATCTAATGCTCTGGCTTCTGTAAGAGCTACCACTTCACAAGTGTCACCTCTCAAGACACAAGCCATGTGTATAGGGGACATAATGACTTTAGAAGTTGACCAGTAAGTTAGATGTAATTCAAATCTATCTGCCCTCAGGTTTGCAGCCATAAAACACCTATTACCACCTTTTTGGCTTTCCCCATATTTAAAAAGTGGATTCAGTGAAGACAGAGATGATGAATTGTGTGGCATAGAGAAGTGGGGGTATTTTAAACTGTGACTTTCAGCTGTTGTCCACCTGGGGAGGGAGGTGGGGTGACGTGACAGTGAGGACAGTTCAGTGGAGTAAAGCACTAGGCCACCATTGACTCTGAGGCTTTAAAAGACTGTTTACATTATCAGATTATAAATAATTGCTTAAAAACCTTCAAACAATAAAGAAGAATATGAAATAAAATATAAAATCTTTCACTATTCTAATCCCTCTTCTTTTGAGTTATTTTTGAGTATGTAATCATCCAGACCTTTTTTTTTTTTCAATACCATACAAAAATTGGTGCTATAGTTTCTACATGCCTCTTTTGCTAGGTATTACATGTAGGGGTGCTATGGTCCACTCCAAACCTCATGTTGAAATTTGATCCTAATGTTGGAGGTGAGTCTTAATAGGAGACCTTTGGGTCATGGGGGCAGATCCCTCTTGAAAAGATTAATGCCCTCCCTCGAGATGCGTGAGGGCTTGCTCTGTTTTTTTCTAGGAGAGCTGGCTGTTAAAAAGAGCTTGGCACCTCCCCTTTTGCTCTCTTGCTTCCTCTCCTGCCATGTGATCTCTGCACACACCGGCTCCCCTTCCCCTTCCATAGTGAGTAGAAGCAGCCTGAGGCCCTCACCTGATACAGATGTCAGCATCATGCTTCTTGTACAGCCTGCAGAACACTGAGCCAAATGAACTTCTTTCCTTTATCAAGTACCCAGCCTCAGGTAGGCTGTAAATTAAGTTTATATTCCCCTAGTCATGTGGAATATGTACATCTTTTTATAGAATTTTTTTTTTTTCTCTTTGTGAAGACACACTACTGTGAAGGGGTAGTTCCTATCCTTGTCTTAATTTTTTTTTTTTTTTTTGAGACAGAGTCTTGCTCTGTCGCCTAGGCGGGAGTGCAGTGGCCGGATCTCAGCTCACTGCAAGCTCCACCTCCCGGGTTTATACCATTCTCCTGCCTCAGCCTCCCGAGTAGCTGGGACTACAGTCTTAAATTTTTTTAAGCTATTTGTGTTCCACTTAGTTTTTATTTAATAAGAGCTCTTTATTTATTAGGGACCTTAGCTCTTTGTTATATATGTTGAAAAGCTTTTTCCTAGTTTTTCTTTTAATTTTGTTTGCAGTATGTTTTTCTGCTCAGAGCGTTTAATTTTATATGTATTCAAATCTGTTAGTTTTTTCTTTATGGCTCCTCTAAGGAAGACTTCTCCTCTGCCAGGATTATAGAAATATTATCAAATATTTTTCTTGTACTTTCAGAGAGGTTTTTTTGCTTTTGTTTATTTCTTTGTTTTAGTGTATTAATTCCTGATTTTTGTGTGACTCCAGGTAGACTTCTAATTTTGCTGTGAAGTTCCAATAGTTAACAATTAGTTTAGGAGAGAAAATAAGATATAAAATTTAGTGAGGAAACCAAGTAAACTCCTGGTGATGTTTTTCCGATCTGGTGACCCATTCAGGGAGGAATTGGTGACCCAAACTATCCACCTGGCACAGGCATCCCCTGCAGCACTTTTCCCAAGCTCTTAGAAGCTGTAAAGTAGAGCATGCCCCTGTTTTAAATTCATCAAGGTGTGTTTCAGGCCCCGTTCACCAGAGTGTGATGGTTCATGAGAGATAATGAGTCAGTCATTTGAACCAGTTCCTCAGTAGATGGTGCAAGAGAACAGCCCTAATGAACAAGAAGATCCTTACAAGAAGAAGCATCCTGAGATGAAGGGGGTTTGTCAGAGTGCAGCAAAGCCCCACAAGAAGGCTGGATTTTGGAATTTACATTTCATTTAGCCCACCAGTAAGCAGATTCACGTGTTGGCAATGCAGAATGGGAAGCAGCAGAATGAGTGGTAAATGTATTCAAATAATATGAGTGTCAAACTGACTTAGGGAACACACATACATACTTAGCTTGGAGGATTGCTTGTGGAAGTAATGAGGTCAGGAAAAGATGCATGGAGAAGAAATTCATCCTAAGCAAGTCTTTCTTAGAAAACAAACAAACAGATCTTAGATTCTTAGGTTAGGAGGATGATTGTCTGCAAGGCAGCTGAAAAGAATCACTTGTGATCTTTTTCACCTATTTTGAGATGACTGAAAATAACTTTATATCCATGAAAGGGAACAGAAAAGGATATCAGGATGTGAAGGATGTGGTCCTCCCAAAGGTCAGAGGGGAAATTATTGAGGGAACCTTGGGCTTAGCCTAGTCCCTGAGCCATGCTATGCCTCTGTCAGAGGGGAGCAGCCGCACAGAAATGCCTGACATGTCACAAAGGATGTTCAAAAATGTTCTCAAAAGAAATTTCCCAAGATTAAATTTTCACTAAACCAATTATAACTTAAACTAAAATCTACTGAAGAGGAACAAACCTCTTCAGTATTAATGCTTGCCTTCTCTGTCTTGAAGTATAGCTGAAGTAATTTTGTTTGGTGTCTGTAGTAATGGAGGCCACTGTGAACCAGAAACCTGTGCTGTCTGAGTTCTTGCTCTGGGACTGTATGAGCTACTTGATTTGCCCAAGTTTTAACCTCTTTGAGCTTCAGCTTCCCCATCTGTAAAAATGAGGAATAATGCCCACTTTAAGGAGTTACAGTGAAGACAAAGCTAGGTAGTACATTTTTAAATTACCTGAATAATTTGGAAAGTCTTGTACAGATGGCAGAGATTTTAAAACATTAGTGCTGTAAATGATTGGCAACCTTTTTTTGGATTTCTTTCTGATATAGGTCAAGTTTTTCTGAGAGGAGTAAAATTTTTACCTTGACTCATTGTACCCTGAAGCATTTGGCATTGTAAATACATTTTAAAGAAATATGACATGAGAAGAGAAATTTGAATTGCATTTTTCATATGGTAAAGGGTGGTGTGGTGAGTTAAGTTTTCTAGGGCAAACATGACATTGCCACTGTTTATCCCGTGTCCAGCTAACAAGGTGCTGTGCACGGAGAAAACACTAAGCAGAGACTTGCTGCTCATCACGGAGAACTGAACTGTTCTCCAAATTTAACTACAATACATAGAGTTGGGGTATAAATGTCTCTGTTAGAATCTCAAAGTGCTTCTGTGTTTCTTCGGCACCTGCTCAAATTAAAATACTGGAATTCCAGATTGGATATCAAAAAGTCTCCCCACTCCTCATTTTGGGTAGATGAAGGGCAGGATAGAGGCAGGCATTTGCGTTTTCAGACTTGTGCCTTGAGTCCGCATTGTCACCTACCTGCCACAAAGGCCTGTGACTTCTGAATTTTCTCCAGAGCTCACATTTCCAAAAACTGAGCCTTGGAGAACTCAAAAGTAAGGAGATCTTGGCAGGCAGTTCCTGAGGAGGTACTAGTTATTCTCCTTTCCACATTCATACATCCATAAAAGTTGTTAAAACCTCAAGTCTGCTGAGTCCTGAGGGTTCAAGGAGTTGCTGAAAGAAAACTGCCCCTGTTAGCTAACTTGTTTTAACCTTAGCTTCTGAAAGTTGGGGGCCAACCTAAATTCTTCCTGCTATGCTTCTGTTGCTGGGCACCTATCTTTCTTTGTTTCTTGTCTGAGACAGTAAACAGAGTTTAATGGTTGCACAAGCACCAGCTCTTTTGTGATAGCCTGGGAGCTTCATGCAAGGAGTTCTGAACAGGTTGCAAAGGAGAAGTTGTTGCTGAGTGCCAAAAAATTTCCCAAAACCAAAAACAAACAAAAAAGCAACAAAAATCCCTCTCTCCAGTTCTAGCTTGTTAGCTTTTTCCAAGCCATTGGGAGCTTGCCTTACCAATCAATGAGTCAGAAACCTTGACAGTTTCTGCAGTAAGAAACTGTCGGGGAAGAATGAAGCTTGCACACTGGGTGATACTAGAGAAAGATTTGACCTGTACTTAATACGCTCCAGCTTTATTTGAACGTGTTTTTCACAGTCATTAGAAATCAGGTAAGATTTTAAAGTCAAACATTAAAATGACTTTGCATTTTTAAAGTGAAGGTTGCAACACTTAGCATGAGAAGAAAACTAACAGACAAACACAAAAACAGTTGAAATGTAGTGGAAAGAGAACTGAAGGAAAAACATTCCCTTCCTAGAGACCATTTAAGACCTTCAGATGCAGTAAACGTCGAAAGATGATGATGTGCCCATTATGTAAGTCAAAATAAAATGAGACCTCTTTGAAATATTACAAAACTCCATGTATGTTGAAATTAAAAGTGTGTTTCTAGATTTTATGATTGCAGAATTTGGCATTAATCCATGGAAGCTGCCCTATTCCCCTCTCTGCTTTATTCATGTCCTAACAATTTGTCTGCCTGTTGGAGAATCTAGCAGAGCTATCTGTTGCACTCTGCCTTTTAACTCTGAGCAAGACATTTTCATTGTCTTGTCCTTGGCTTCCTCAGCGGTACAATGAAAGATAGTTTATCCGTTAAATTTCAGGATGCTTTCAGGAACATGATTTTATAAATAGCTCTGTGAGGTTGGGGAGGAGGAGCAAGGTCAGAGAGTTTAAGTGTTTTGCCCAGGGTCCCAAGACAAGCAGAAGTACAACTCAGATCTTCATGTTCTGAGTGTAGTTCCTTCAGCTGTATCGCATGGGTTTTGAGTTTTTAATTAACTCTAAGGGCATTGTGTTGGGTGATGGACAAAAATATGCAAATAAATGGAGTACTTTATTGCTTCATTATTATTTATTTGGGTAAATATTCATTTAAATGTTGCTATTATGCCTTTCAAAATGTGTAATTGTTTTATTTTTTAGAATATTAGCACTTTGGAAGGAAAGGCTTTAAATATCTGATAAACACAACAAATATTGAATAATGTGAAGTATTTTAATGAGTTCCCATTGACTTTAGTTTGCAAATTATGGTAATGGAGTAAAGGAAGGGATTTCTTGTTAGGGAAATTGACAGGAGTAAAGGGTGTGTGTGTGTGTGTGTGTGTGTGTGTGAGAGAGAGAGAGAGAGAGAGAAAGAAACATACATTTACAGCTTTTCAGATGTTATTGAATGCTATACACAGTTGTTTAAATGTTAAGAAAATAAAACCTGTAATGTAATACTTTATCATGTCAGATAAAATATATAATTAGGAGGGCTGTTTGAGATAAGTTTCAGCCTATCTTTAAAATGTGGTAGATCAAGAATAATTTAACATGATTTAGCACCGCTATTGCACAGTTAAGTATTATCTGTGGTTGAATAGATAATGAAATGCAGTGCATATAAGGTATGTTTTATTTCTTCTTCTTCTTTTTTTTTTTCCTAAATGAGAGTTTCATGAAAACCTCTCTGAGGTATTAAAAGTCCTTTTCTGATCTGAATAAATATTTTCTCTTCAGGCAGGTCATATATTATAGTTTGTTTAACAAAATAAACGCTTGTGGCAGAAGCACATGAAATGCAGATAATGGTAAAATAGCACTAAACATAGCCCCTCAGGGCAGGTGTGGAGTGTTAGTTTAGCAGTAAACCCCTTCTTATTAAAGTGTCTGTCATGGGTGTTTTGGAAGCAGCTGACCTTCTTTCTTACAAAGTGACTATAAAACCATGTCTTGACGTCTTTTCCTTCATCATGGACTTGGATACTCCAGAACTGAGGTACTAACCTTCTTGCCTTTGGCTCTGTGAATGTCCTAACACAATGTAGTCTAAAGTAAATGAAAAACTGAATTGGAACTCAGATTTTCTTGATTTTTAAACGGAATTTTCTGGTCTATATTCTTGAGACCCACTCATTTAGAAAATTTGCTGACAAAAAATTGTTTTTGCATGTAATCGTTGGGATTTATAAGTGGAAAAATAATACATTAAACAATAATACATATAGAAAGTACTAAAGCTGGGATAAATTAACTTGACTAAAGGGCCATGCTGTTTTCTTTTTCAGTTTGGGGTTCTTTATCAAACCCTTCTGCTGCTTATCTCTCTACTCCCCTCAATTATATCTCACACATGTTAGCTACAAGAGCCATCATTTTCCTAAAGCAGCTCTTCCGTCATGGTGCTAACCTGATCATTAAAGGAAAATCAGGCAGGGAGGGGGCTCCTGAAGTGCCCAAGATTAAAGTTCATGGTCTTCATGTTGACATTTAGGGCTTAAGCTTTGTTCACCCTGTGTATGAGCTTCCTTCAGTTGAACTAAACTGGGTCACTGATTCTTTCTCAGACAGTTCTTGCACTTTCCCACATCTGTGTTTTTACTTCCGCTGCTCCCTCTGGATTTTGGGCCAAAAAGATTCCAGTTAATCATTAGAATTGTTTCTGTCTTCTGTGATCCACCTCAGATGAGAGCATAATAACATGGTGGGTAAGAGCCTAGGCATTGGAATGAAATACACTGAAGTTGGAATTATAGCTCTACCACATATGAATGGGAACATAAGCCAAATACCTTAATTACCCAAACTTGTCCAACCTGCCTTAATTTGTTGTTGTTGTTGTTGTTACTGTGTTTTGTTTTGTTTTAGGCTTTTAGCAGCTTGAAGACATGGTTTTTGGTTTCTGTCTTTAGTGATAAGCAGAAAAGAGGGCTGAAGAAGGGGCTTTACTGGCCCAACCAGAAACAGAAACTAAAAACCCATGACTGTATTCTCTCCCTTGGGCACCCTCAAACCTCAGTTTTACCATCTGTAAAATGGAGATAATGATACCCACCGAGGTTATTGTGAGGATAAAATAAAATAATGTATTTAAGGCATACATGATCACAATATCTGGCACTTGGTAGGCACTTAGTAAGATACTATTTATTGCCTTCTATTCCATAGAGTTCCTCCGTGTTCTTGCTCCTACACAGCAATTAGTCCCCGCTTTGTGTCCTCATAGCCCTTTGTTTCCTTGCTTTATAGTATTTGCCGTGTTATATTAGTATTTCCCTTAATTTCCTTGAAGTTGATCTCTGCTAAGTATTTCATAAATGTTGGCTGAATTAAATTGAGTTGCAGGACCAGTGTACTTAACAGTGGAGTTTAAGTGATCTCAGCATTAAAAAGTAGAAATTTTAGATAATTGATGGCTCCAAGGTCATGCTAAGAACCCAAGCACCATATTTTTATGTATAAAAACTGGAAACCAAGCTGAAAATCAGCAGAACAGAAGGCCAGATACTTATAAGTCCTACCCAAATAACTGGGGAGGAATGAAGAGGTCAAACAGCTGTCTTAGGTCATTCAGCTCCTTTGTGATTCCACGTGTGGAATCGTGTTAATGGTATTTGGGCTTCAGCACCATTGGTCTGATCCTTTGTAAAGTTACAAATATTTATTGTAATAGTGATTCCTGTGTGTTTCAGATTCTCCTTAAGTCATATTAGTAATTTAATTCTCTGACTTACCCTGGAATCATTGAAATTCTAGTATAAGAGAGTCAAGGATTCAAGTAATGCAGCAGCTGGCCCTGGGACCAAGAGGAAGGTGTAGTAAGTCATCAGTGTCCATCCAGCTGTCTCTCTGCACCTTGCCTTCTTCTCTTCTCTGTATACAAGTGTGTTTTCTCTCAGAATCCCCTTATTTGGTGGAGAATTTAAAGCTGTAAGTCCTGTAACATAATCAAAATTCTCCAGATTCTAGCCTTCATCAAAAACTAGAAAAACCATGAAAGTTTTTTATAAACTCTAATTATGTTCAAATTATCATTCTCTCTACTTCTGCCTCATTAAATATACGTCTTACCTTAAAAGTATTTTTTTTTTTTCTCCACGAAAACAGTAGCAAGGCATTTTTGAAGGAAGGGCAGGATGTTTGGTTCTCTCCTCAGTTATATCTCACACACAGGAGCTACAAAGCATTTATACTCTACCTAAAACATCTCTTTAATCATGGTTCTTCCTTGATTCTCCCTCCCCCCAATAAAAGCTAAAAGGGAGAAAAACTTTTGCATTTACTCCTCAGTTTAAATAGATTACAGTTGGTGAGAAAATTGAGCGTGAAAATTGAATTGGTAAATAATGTAGTTGACCAGTATTCAAGTATTTGCATTTTGCCATGTCTTCTCATTTAAAGTGAGATCATGCAGAAGGGAGAGTAATGACTAAAAGAGGGAGGCCAGGTGCAGTGACTCACCCTGTAATCCCAGCACTTTCAGAGGCCGAGGCAGGTGGATTGCTTGAGCCCAGGGGTTGAGATCAGCCTGGGCAACATGGCAAAACCCTTTGTCTACTAAAAACATGAAAATTATCCAGGTGTCGTGACATGCACCTGTGGTCCCAGCTACTCAGGAGGCAGAGGTGGGAGGATTCCTTGAGCCTGGGGGGTCAAGGCTGCAGCCATCCGTGATTGCACCATTGCACTCCAGCCTGGGTGAAAGACTGAGACCCTGTCTCAATAAAAAAAAAGGAGAGTAACATCATTCCATTTGGTAGATCTTTAAAAGTAAGAGTAATGCATTTTTAATTTTAAAAACTTAAAATTTAATAAAATTATGCCTTATGATTTTGACAGGTTCCACTTTTATCAGGATCCATTTTATACCTTCTGCAAAAAAGCTGATTTGTTGCCTAGGGTTTTTCTTCTTTCTTTTTAATTTTAATCATCTATAGTGGGATTCCAGATAATGCTGTCAATAAAGAAGTGATTCTGCCCATGACTTAGGAGGGCACACCCCACTTGCAAATAATGCCTTTCATTCATATCTAGCTTATCATTCTTTCCCTGGTAGAATGTGGAAACATTACCTGGAGGAGAAAAGATAGCTGCCTCAATTATGGAAGATGTCAGTCGAAACAGCCCTAGGCCAGCATGTGTGAAACCTGTTCAGAGTTTCTCTCTTCTGTGGGTGAAGAGCTGACTCAAATAAGAATTGGCCACAATTAAATTAGGCTTACGTGAGGGAATGTCAGGCTGAAGGGACTGCCCTGCGTGTTCACCACTGATTAGACCTGTGGAAATTCTTATCCAGAAGGGACTGGTGTCACCAGGATCTTGATGAGCTCTGCATATATTACAAAGGAGAAATGCTTACTACATTAAATGTCTGATGATGTCGCCGCGATGTCTGATGATGCCGCAGCAGCAACGTTAGACATGAAACCATCTCTGTCCTCTGCTCACTTTGAGCATCTTTGGGAGTTACCTGTAGTCCACTTGTCCCCATCTTATGTGTTAGATCTATCTTCTGTTGGTCTACATGAGAAACCTAAACACTTGCTTTTGTTAAAAAATAAAAAAAAAAGAAAAGAAAGAAAAGAAAAGAAAAGGAAAAATTATCCCCACCTATCTTTCCCTCCTGACTTAGACACCAAATGTATTCAAAATTCCCAAATGATTTCAAATTGAAGGTTTCACTCTTTGACTTGTTATTTAGGTTAAGTGGCTTTCTTGACAGGCAAGAGTTTTGCAGTTGATCAGATGATGGACAGAAGGTGATGTATTGTAATTATTGTGCATGTCCTTGGGTTTAAGTGAGGTAATTGTGTGAAATTATGCAGTCAATAACTGCTACCTCCCACTCTCATTCCAAAAATACTGTGGCTCTGCCGTAAAGCTCAGGTGTTCTGCACCTTATATAAAAAACTTTAAAAGTACCATCCCTAGAGAAGGCTTATTTAGAAATATATATATACACACACATATATATATGTGTGTGTATATATATACATAATTTTGAATTGTTTAAAAAAAGAAACATGTAAAATTGACCATCTTAGCCATTTTTAAATGTACAGTTCAGTAATGTTAAGTATATGCACATTGTTTTTTGCAGTTATAGGTTAGTGGTTTTGAGGTGACCCTAGTCTAGAATCAAGGGGACACAGTGTGTCACATAAATTATGAACAAGTTATAAAAGGAAATTGAAAGTGAAATTAAAATGGAATCAGTGGAGAAGGAAGAACAAGATATAGTAGGACAGTCATTCCAAAATCAATCCCAAAATCAAACAGACACAACAAAGTACAAAGTTTCAAAAACATCAGATTGGTATGCGTTGACTCCTATGGATTTTTTTTTTCAGATTTTCAGCCCCTTTAATTAGGTCAGAATGGCAGGCAAGGGGTGGGGAAGGTGGTGCTTCTTGAGCTCCACTCAGCAACTGGTCAGTTCTCATCCTCTGGCAGCTGGATCTTGCTGGGGTGGAAGCAGTTGCATTCCGTGATGGGAAGGCCATTGGCCTCTTGGTATTTCACAAGCATCTCATCTCCATGATGGGCCCACTCTGGCATCCTGTAATCAGGCAGACAGACCACAAAGGTGCTGCCAAGGACCAGGACAGTGGAGATGCCAAAGAAGAAGACAACTCGCATGTTCCAGATGTCCAAAACAGGGTCTTTGTGGTAACAATGGGAGTCTGAGTTCTTCTCATAGAAGTTTTAGTCCTCGGGATCTGGGTCCTCCTGCCAGTGTATGGTAAGTTCGGAGGGCTGCTTTCACGCCACAGCAGACGGGCGACCACAGTCCTGGAGAAGCTGGATTCCCAACGGACGTGGGTGGCCAGGAACCTTTGCGTCGCCGCTGCCTCCAAAAGACCGGGAGTGCTCAAACTTAATAGCCCAGCTGCCATGACAGATAGTCCTGCAGGGTCTCCAACTCCTATAGACTCTATGTGGATTTTTAAAAATATTTATTTATTTATTTATTTTGAGATGGAGTCTCGCTCTGTCTCCCAGGCTGGAGTGCGGTGGCGCATCTCCGCCACCACGTCCTGGGTTCACTGCAAGCTCCACGTCCCGGGTTCATGCCATTCTCCTGCCTCTGCCTCCCGTGTAGCTGGGACTGCAGGTGCCTGCCACCACGCCCCGCTAATTTTTTGTATTTTTTTAGTAGAGACGGGGTTTCACCGTGTTAGCCAGGATGGTCTTGATCTCCTGACCTCGTGATCCGCCCACCTTGGCCTCCCAAAGTGCTGGGATTTACAGACGTGAGCCACTGTGCCCAGCCTCTATGTGGATTTTATAATACAGATGATAAAGATTTGATACCTTTACATGAACTTTAAAGGGCAAAATTACACAAATAATTTATCTGCATCATGTTTACTTAGTGGAGAGATCAATATTATGATTGCCTAGCACAGAACTGATTTTTTTGGCCATTTTTTATAAAACCAAATAACCAGAAGGTATATGATTAACACAATCAAATAATCTTAAACTATCAGATAATTATTCTTGTTGATCTGGTAGTGAAATGTTGAATCCAAGTAAACTGAAGTAGGAGAAGTAGAGTTGTAGACTATATGACTTTCATCTAAGATTCTGTGAGAGGATGGCAAATAAGCATGTTTTTTGGTCTTCCATAAAAACCCTTTTAAAATATGATAGTATTATAACCACTTACTTTTGGTCCGGGGCTTGGGACCTCATTTTATCGTAGCCATCCGCCAGCCTGTGTGACATATACTCAGCCCTCAGAAGCATTGTTTTTCCTCCCTGGTAGGGCTGCTGCTCTAAATATCCCCTGAAGTTCCTGCCTCTTAACATCCTTGACTCCAGAAACACAAACCTTTAAGTTAGCTTAGATAACATAGAAATGATGTGTAAGATCTGGCAACCTGCTAAGAGCTTATTCCGTGGTAGCTGTTTGCTACTGTTACCCAATTCAACAAATTTCTTGAATGCCTGGTACTTGATCTTGCAAAAATATGTGTGAGGCGAAGAGTAGTTGATGCCCAAATTTCTGGTTCAAGACATTTAGTCTAAGTAACTTTTTGCCAGTTTTATCGTTTGTTCTTTCTCCCAAAAACGTAAAAGTAATGGAAGGATGGTATTGTTAAGCCACATAAGGCTGGAGCTAACATTTTTCTTTTTGATCTGGAAAATAGTTTTTTTTTTTTTTTTTTTTTTTTATCATGAGATTGCAGGAATTCAGTCACATCTTCAGGCTGCACTTCTAATTCTTCTTTTTTTTTTTTTTTGAGATGGAGTTTCCCTCTCATTGCCCAGGCTGGAGTGCAGTGGTGGGATCTCAGCTCACTGCAACCTCCACCTCCTGAGTTCAAACCATCCTCCTGCCTCAGCCTCCTGAGTAACTGGGATTACAGCCACCTGCCACCATGCCTGGCTAATTTTTGTATTTTTAGTAGAGACGGGGTTTCATCATGTTGGCCAGGCGGGTCTCGAACTCCTGACCTCAGGTGATGGTAATCCACTTTCCTCGACCTCCCAAAGAGCTGGATTACAGGAGTGAGCCACCACTCCTGATGGAAAATAGTTCTTGAAAACAGTAGTATAGTCTATTGGATTATTCAAGTTCAAACCTCGAAGTACTTGCTGTACATACTTTTCTGTTTCTAAATTCTTTATTAATATCATTTACTCTTATAACGTTTGCTGCGAAAACATGGGCATTGAAAAGCACATTTCTGGGTTTACATTTGTGGTGGCTGAATGACATTTGTTCATAATGGTCAAATCACTAGAGCCTTTTCTCTAGATTTTTTTTTTAAACAGGGAAATAGGAAAGGCATGTTAAACACAACAATAGAAATCTATTCTAAAAGAAAAGTCAGATCTGAACTCCTTGGGTGGAATAGTTTGGTAGAGGTTAAACAAACTTTCCCTGACTCTTGTGGGACATTAAAATAAATTTCATCTAAATTCTTGTCAGCTTCCCTGTACAGCTGCCCTAAACATCTGCTGTGGATGCTCAAAATTGCTGCTTTCCCCCTTTCACAGTTTACATATGCTGTGTAAACTATTTATTTGTAATACATAATTAGTGGCAATGTGTATACTTGGTTTTAAACTACATATACTCAGGGGTAGACTAGAAGAAAACTATCTACTTACGTACATAGAATGAGGCTTCTTAGTTTAAGGCTTGTCAAAGCAATGATCCTATTTCCTTTGCAGAAGCTGTTGATATTAAGGAGAAGCGTTTAAAATCTGTTTAGGTTATTGTAGCTTGGGGTAGAATTATGGGAATTATACTTGGTTTCACAATGTGGGGCAGGATTTGACAGCCGCTGCCTCATAAACCATGCTGCAGAGTAAAATGATTTCCTCAAAGTCATGAAAAATTGAGGCCACTTGAAGGCCTGGGAGGCTGTGGTCTTGGTCGTCATGCAGAGAAAATTATGCAAGCCTCTGGAGAGGTGGCCCTGTGTTGACCTGAGAAGATTAATCTTCTGGGGTCTTAATTTTGTTGGCAGAATAAATGCTTCTGTAAAGAGTGAGATACAAGTCAGGTTGGCCAAAAACTGGAGAACATTAGTCCTTGGGAACAAACAGGGATTCTAGTTCTCAAGGTGACTAATGGCCTTGCTACATGAGAATACTTCCTGAAGAAATCTTGGTTCTACCACCAAGAGGTGATGGATCCTTAATTCTCTGTTGTGGGTGGAGACCTCAGAACCCAGTCAGGTTTACATTGTAGGGATGGAAGTCATCCCAGCTCCAGTAGAAGGGAACCCAATTTCTAACCTCAGACATGCAGAGCTGACCTTGCCTGGAGCATGATCCCCAGAACCTCTCAATGGCAACAGAGGAACTCTATGCAGTGCCTCAGCTATGAAAAAATTTCTCTTGGGAATTGCTTTTTTCTATTAATATATCATTGGCTCTACCCTTCCCACTATAGTTGAATTAGTTCCGCTAATCTAGGGTTTCTCAACCTCAATAATATTGACATATTAGACCTGTAAGTTCTGTGTTTCGGGGGCTGTCCTAGGTAGGACATTTAGTAGCATCTCTGGCCTATACCCACTAGATGCCAGCAGCATCCTTCTCATTGTGATAACAAAAATGTCTGTAAAGATTGCCAAATGTCCCATGGGGGTCAAAATTGCCCCTTACTCTATGGGAAAACACTGATCTAATCCTATATTTTCTTGGAGTTTCGTAACATATTTGTAGTTCATTAAACAACAAATATTTATTGAACACCTACTATGTGTCCAGCAGTATGTATGTTTTGTGTGGGGTAACTGATGTCCAAAGAGAAAGTGCCTTTCTTCATTCGGTTTATAGTCAAGTTGGAGTAACAGATATTAGTCAAATAGTCTTACTAAAATATATTTAGAATAATAGTAAGTGTTGCAAATGAAATGAAATGTTCTATGTGCTCTGAGGACACATAACAGGGGCCATACGTAATCTTGGAGATCACATAAATCTGCCCTGAAGAATATGGAAGCTGCAGTGACTCTGTGCATGTTTTCATGATGGGAAATCAGGAAAGAGGAAGCCAGTTGAACTTGGGAAACGTGCAAAGCTCCTGAAGTGGGAAGTGTTCGGCTAGGATCAAAAAAAGGCCAGAGTCGCTGGAAAGCAGAGTGGTTTGAGATAAGCCAAACAAGAAGCCAGGGGCCAGACGCAGTGGCTCATACCTGTAATTCGAGCACTTTTGGAGGCCAAGACAGGCGGATCACAAGGTCAGGAGATTGAGACCATCCTGGCTAACACAGTGAAACCCTGTCTCCACTAAAAATACAAAAAATTAGCCAGGCATGGTGGCAGGCGCCTGTAGTCCCAGCTACTCTGGAGGCTGAGGCAGGAGAATGGTGTGAACCCAGGAGGCGGAGCTTGCAGTGAGTTGAGATCACACCACTGCACTCCTGCCTAGGTGACAGAGTGAGACTCTGTCTCAAAAAAAAGAAAAAAAAAAAAGAAGCCAGGCTCAAATTTGGTGGAAATGTTTCAGCCACAGCCTTACCAGTTTTGGTCTTTACTATCCTGAAAGCACGGGAAAGGCATTGAAATGTTTTTGCAGGGCTAGGATTTGTGCAGGTGTCAGCTATGTGGCTGGTTGGTTGTAGCAGGAGTGCTGTGGAGGGGATGAGAGTGGAGATGTCAGACCGGTGAGTGGTTTAAGGCTGTAGGATTGCTGTCATCTTTTGCACAGTCAAGCAATACCTGGCCCCTTAGTTGTTCTCTCATTCACCTCATTGGCTGTGAACTGCAATCTGCTGTGTCTCCATGGCCCTAACTGTATTTGAATTCACTGAGTTATTATGCATTCATTTTCTCTTTGAACCGTCTGCATTGGATTGCTTTCTCACTCTGGCTTTCAGTTTCAAAAATGATACCAGGTTCCCAAAGAGGGGATTGAAGGAGCAAAACAAGCTGATTGCCCTTGGTAACCTCATTTCAAGGATATAACATGGCCTAGGAAGTCACTTCATTGGCCATACGTTACCCACCCCAAGTTCTAATTCTTCTTAAGATCCATGTTGACCTGTTCTTAGGAAGACTCTGTGGGTAGTCCCATGGGATGATTGAAGGGGTGACCTTGGTCTCATTAGCACTGAGTACTAATCCAGGCAATGTGGGCTTATATGCACCAGTCAATAATAAATAACTTTAACGGGGACTATGGGAGAGCTGAAGGAGCCAGATTTGTATTTTGCCTTGTTTGCTAAGATGCAGTTGTCAAAATTTGGGATGTGCAGCAGGATTTGTGGAGATCCAGAAGACTAGTTTTCTCTTAGGATGAGCTCCATCAACTGGCTTTGTCTTGTTCTCTGTGGCAGCACCTCTAGGGGGCAGCATTCTACTCAGGCCAACTCTGAGGGGCGGGGCGATCTCACACCTGGTCTATTTGTGGCTGCCTTGGGATAGTAACCCTCTCTTGGACCTAGAATATTAGGCTGAGGTTACTTATGCTGAAATAACTAGCTGGAGGTTCTTGGACATTTTCTTTAAGGCGTGTCTACAAAAATGTCTACAAATGTCCTGTCCCTGTAAGACAGTATGTTTTCTTAAGTGACTGTGTAAGAAGAGAATCCCACTGACTCAGGATTCTGCAGCCTCGGGCTCTTTAATGGAGATGGAGGGTAGTTGAGAGCTGTCCATGTTGACCTATTATTAGGAAGAAAGACTCTTTGGGTAGTCCCATGTGGTGATTGAAGGGGTGACCTTGGTCTCATTAGCACTGAGTACTAATCCAGACAATGTGGGCTTATATGCACCAGTCAATAATAAATAACCTTATGGGGAATATGGGAGAGCTGAAGGAACAAGATTTGCATTTTGCCTTGTTTGCTAAGACACTGTTGTCAGTGATGGTAATATCAGGAGACAAGACTGACAAGATTTCTGGATTGTCAGCAAACTTCTAGATTGTATTCCTTGACCCACATGCAAGTTCTTTTAAATCCTTGGAATGCTTATTGCTGCCTATTTCCAAATAATCTTCTTTTCCTCCTCCCATGGTATAATTTCTACCTCTCCTCAGTGTGTTGGTCCTTCTATTAATAAATGTTAAGCTGTTTGGTTTCTTCTTCTCCTTTTTGAGTTCATTCAGATTGCTGCCTGAAATACTGTTTTAGAGTCTCAGTCATTTTGTGATATATTGTTTCTTTATTTCTTGCACAATTATTTTCTCTCTCCTCCTCTCCTGGTATTCATCTGCTCATATCCCAACCTTCATGAAGGCAGACATAGCTAATATTATCCCGTTTTAGAGAGCTGAGTGTGTATCACTCTTCTCATTCAATTCATTTTAGCAAATTTTCATTGTCTACCTGCAATGGATGAACTCTGTGTTGCTGCCTTACATTCTTGGGGCATGTTTAGCCAAATAAACAAGCACTTACAGAACCACCTGCTTGAGCCTGTGTCTGCTTTGTCTAGGGCAAGAACTGTCCCATGTGTAAACATGGTAAGATTTGGAACTGGATTATTATTCTCTCATAAGTCCTCCACAAAATTCAGGATGTCTTATCATTTATCACATCTTTTTTTGGAGTTTCCATTCTTTGGAAAATGGTCACGTGATGCTCCTTCACCTCAATGATGTATGGCAGCTCTGCATATGCCCAAGCCTCCACTCCCCAGCATGCACTAGCTGTCCCCTTGCCCTATGTCTCCATCTCTTTCTCAACAGGAAAGGGGTGCAACAAGGGAAGGTCCTCTATCTTCTGCTTTCCTGTCTTCTGATTTTACTTTGTAGATCCTCTTTTCCTTGAAGGAGACTCACTTTTAAAGGGGAATGGCAATTGGGATGGCTAAAAAGATGTTAACTTTTGGAAATATAGCAGATGGCAGGGAGTTGGCAGAGCAGTAAAAATCCATTGTGTCAGACTGTAGCAATCAGAGGCTCTCCAAGCACTTTTATTTTCTGAAATGCATTTTGCCCCCCAACTATTGGAATTAACACTATTTATTTGTTCCATTTGAAATGATTTGGCCCCTTTTCTCTTCCAAGCTGTTTTTCCAGAGTAAATGCTATTACTGGAAAAGGTTTTCTTTTCTTTTTTTTCTTTTTTAAAATCTTAAGCATGAGAGAATACTAATATATTTACCCTTTGGTTTCTGTCAGCGAGGACTACAAGAGAAAAAATGAAATAATGCATTTTTCTGGAATATTTTTATCAGACAGCCAAGCATAGGAGCAAATTATATCCTCTTCTTACTTTTTTTTCCTCTTATACCATGATGAATTTCTTTCTCCAGAGAGAGAAGTGATTTTTAAAAGGCTTGAACAACATGCTAATCTTTCCTTTTGATAGCCCCTGGTTGAATTACTCCTGAATTTGAAGCATTTACTGATGAAATGATACTTGACATTAACTAGTGTTATATGGAAATATTTCTAGCACCTGGGGAGAAAATAAAGGAGGGTATTCATAACACTGCCGCTGTGTGGCTGAATCTTCTATTTTTCTCAGAACCAACTTGAATTACTCTTGCTTCACGCCGACTGACTTCTTTCCTAAGAGACCACTCTTAGACAGGAAGATTTGCATCATTGGAAAAAGTTAGAATTTAGAGTATTATTATAATGAGAAAGGTTGGCTTTTGGTAATGGTCTACTTGGCTATTTGGCAGAACCAGCTGAAGGCTTTGGTTTGGGATTTTTTTTTCCCTTGTGGAGAATGACAAAGGTGGTATTATATCCCTGTAAATAAAATACTCTTCTTGTTATAAAGCCATACTTAGACTTAGAGCTCAGGGTAGGCAAGCAGAGTTTTCCAGAGAGGTGAAATATGGCCTTGGCTTTTGGTTTTATATCTCAGGATATTTTTGACTTGGCCAACTGCTTTTGGCCATTGACTAAGTAAAACTAGATAAGAAAAATTACAAAAATATATGGATGGTTATTCAACTTTGAGAAGATTCTGCTCTTCATGTTAGACCTTGTAGCTCACAGAACTGTGCAAATTCTCTATTTACTTTTTTTCTAATCAGCAAAAAATGTTTAGCACAGCAAATTATGGAGCAGTTGTCTCATTCTTCAGTCGAAATGTGGGGATGTGTTTATATGACAAGTATTGGAACAGTTTCTTCAGGGATAACACTCATCTTAGTTAGCATGAGAATTTGTACCCTATGATATGGTGTAGGATGAAGGAGAATAATGAACTAGTCTTTAGAATCTTGGGATTGATTATACCTCACTTCTAAAGCTTTCCAGGCAGCTAGAGCCACAGTGTCTAGCTTAGACTCAATGTTGCCCCAACTCTATTTCACAGAACACTCTTTCTTTAAGACTTTGCAGTATAGGTATGGGGTATAGGGAGAAAGAAAGGAATTCGTGATCAAACAGATTTTTGAAATTGTACCTATTATGTCCCTTGGGATCCCAGTTTACATAGCATGATTGTGCATGTAACAAGTATTTACTGAATTCTGACTATGCACCATGGAACTTTAGTAGACAATAAGTGCCGTAGTCCTCACTTATCTGTGGTTTCACTTCCCAATGTCTCACTTGTCCACTGCCAACCATGGTCCCAATATATCAAATGGAAAATTACAAAAATAAACCATTCATAAGTTTTCAATTTCATGCCATTTTGAGTTACCTAATGGACTCTGACTTCATCCCTCACTGTTTCTCCGACGTCCTACTGGGATGGGAGTACTTCCTTTGTCCAGCGTGTCCATGCTGTGCATGTTTTCCGCCCCCTAGTAACTTAGTAGCTGTTTTGTTATCAGATCACCAATCCTGGTATTGCAGTGTTTGTGTTCAAGTCACCCTTACTGTACTTAATACTGGCCCCAAAGCTCAAGAGTAGTGATGCTGGCAGTTTCAATATGCTGGAAAGAAACTATATGCTGCTTCCTTTAAGTGAAAAGGTGAAAGTTCCTGACTTCATAAGAAAAGAAAAAAATGCTGAGATTGCTAAGACCTAGAGTAAGAGTGAATCTTCTGTCCACGGAGAAGAAAACATAAATCTGTGCTAGTTTTGCTGTCACACCTGAAACTGCAAAAGTTACAGCCACAGTGTGTAATAAGTGCTTAGATGAGATGGAAAAGGCATTAAGTATGTGGGTGGAAAACAAACGGTAACACAAATCGATCGTTGGCAATCGGGTTTGGTTTCAGGCATTCACTGTGTGTCTTGAAAGGTACCCGCCTCAAATAAGGCTAGAGGAGGGCACTGTATCTACTGTGCTTACATATGGAGATTAAAAAGCAGAGTAAATTTTTAGAGGTGACTCAGGATGGGAGATGAGGGAAGTTTATTTTGGAACATATTAATGGCTCCAGGAAGTTCTACCTTAAGAAACCTCTTTATCTTTGTTCAACTAGTGTTTCCTAAAGTATATTTTACTTACCAACCTATACGGAATTAGTGTGTCATGGAACACAGTTTTGAAAATGGTGGGCTAGCTATTTCCACAGGGTCTCTAAGTTTTATGATTATAATTCCTAATTGGACTGATGTTCATTTCATCTTCTCCCTGGAGTCTGCTGTAGAGTTAATGGTGTATGCTGACTAGCCCAGTCTGCCTCACCAAAAATTGATTCAATTTTTACCATTTCAAGGCTGTTTGTTAGATACTATAAGAAGAAATAAGGCCCATAACTTTTCTTCAAGAAGCGTATGGTCTAGTGTATACTTTAAAGATACACATAAGTAACTAATCTAAGGAAGACAGTACTGTCAGAAAGGTAGGTAGAAATAAAATACAGACAATGTTTACAGCAGTGGTTCTCAAAGTGGGGTCCTCTCAAAGAGAGGACCAGCATCTCTTCAGAACTTGTTAGAATTGTAAATTCTCAGGCCCCATCCCAGATCAACAGAGTCAGAAACTCTGCAGTGGTACCCACAAATCTGAAATTTAACAAGCTTTATGATGGTTCTGATGCTCTCTAGAGTTTAAGAGTCACAGCTTTAGAAGAAGTGGTGCTGACATTTGAATGGGAAATCTCCAAAATAGCTTCATAGAATTGATGGGTGGCATTTTATCTAAACCTTCTGAGTAAAACTTGTAGGTGCAGATGGATAGAGACCTGCATTCTTAAAGGAAACAAGAGCTGTCAGAGTCAAATTAACAGCAGAGACCTCAGGTCTAGTTTTAGCTTTTTTATAGGCAAACTCTGTGACCTTGTTCAAATCACATAACCTGTCTCAGTCTGTTTCCTCAATGGCTAAACTAGGGTGTTGGGGTAGAAAAGTTTATGATCCCTTTGGCTATAAAACGCAGTGACTTTATATGGCTTTGGCTCAGTATTTCATGATATAATGTGAATAATGGCGTAACCTAAATTATTGTGATTCAAATACTTAGTATATTATCTTATACATTCTCTAGCTACAATGGTTTGTATTTTTTAAAAAATAACCTGCATCAAAGCCTTTTTCTTCTTTTCAGGCAGCCATTAGCACCAACCGGAGAGTAAAACTTTATTCCCAAGGATGTCATACGAGCAGTCTATAACTGATTTCAGGAGCAAGGACCCAGAACATAAAGTGGTGCCATGAGAATGGTAATTTGAGTGGTATCAGAATAGGCTGCTCTAGAAGATAGGGCTAAGCAGTATCTGGCTGTTCTGGGACTCATCATTGCAAGGAGAAATCTTGCTTGAACTCCCCAGGAATAAAATGCTAGGTCTAAGGAATAGCTGCCTAATGCAGCTGTAGTTTTCAGAGTTTGAAAGTGCATACACAGGGATTGAAATCGATTACAGAGCTCTGGCAATAGCTTTTGGCCATGTCACCATGCACAAGACCTCTCTGTGGCATTGACTCTGACCCCTGGCACAAGTTTGTGATCTGTGAAAGGGTAGCTTTCATATTAGGGGTGGTCCCTCTCTGGACCCTTTATCCTTATCTCAGTTGTACTTGTTTTTTGTTTTGTGTTCCTGCTTCTGAAAACCTTAATAATTATGTCAATTAATATTCATGGAATATTTACTATGTGCCAGACACTACGTTAAGCCTTTTACCTGACAGTGGGAACTCTTATAATCCCCATTTTAAAGATAAGAAACTGAGATTTAATGAAGCTTTCGATATTAGCCCCAAAGTCACCCAGCCACTAGATGGTAAATCCTGGATTCAACTCACGTTTGTCTGACCTTTGAGGCTAACATAGCTTTTAGTAAAGAAAAGACATTCCTTCCTTTACCTTTGATGTGTGTGTGTGTTTTTTTTCTACTGGAAAATAAAATGTAGAGTAGTTTGTAAATTTTACTCCCTGTGTTGATTCCCAGATTTTGTCTTCTCTAAAATCTGCCTTAACTAATGATAATAGCTAACAATTATATACTATGTGCCATGAACTGTTTTAAATATTTTCCATTTATTAACTCAAATCCTATTTGGTAGGCATTATTGTTCTCATTTTATAGAAGAATGAACTGAGGTACGAAGAGGTTCAATAGCTTGCCTGGGGTCGTAAAGCTAGTAAATGACATAGATGGGATTTGAATGCAGGCAGTCAAGTGCCAAAGTGCACGTTCTATAACCGTTGCATGCTCTGCCTTTGTGTTGGCATTGGCTCTGGCACTGCATACACCGAAGCAGAGACTGATCTTCTATTTGCAGTTTGAACACGGGTCACCTTCTTCAAGGACTCCTGTCAAGGGGACTCTATATTGACTTTGTTCTTTGCTTTACAGCCTAATATAGCAAATTTCTTGAGTATCCTCCCAATTTGGCTAACAGAATCCCCTCACAATAGAAAAGATAGGAAGAGAGGGAATGAAAATGAAATATATTTTTAAAATACATTTTGTAGTGTTCAGAAGTCTCACCAATTTAAGCAGACCAGATTAATGTTGGCAGAAAATAGCTTTATCAGGTTACCAAAGCAAGCATAGGTACCCTGCAGAGCCAAGGCTGTCCCAGAGAGGTAGTCTCTGTGATTGCTGTTCCCTGTCCCCAAGGTCTCTGGTATTTATTCATCCATGGAAAGAAAAATCTGCATGCCCTTCTGAGTCCCACAGTAAGATCCATCCTAACAGAACAGAAGGGCAGGATGGAGAGTCACACCAGGAATGCCTCTGAAAAATAAATGTCTCGAAGATTGATGGCTTGATGATCTCTTTGGAGATTATATCAAAAATTATTGATTATGTTAGTAAGTTGTAGAAAATAGGCTCTGAGGTTGGGAACTAAGTGCTTTCTTTAAAATAATCTAGAAGTAGTAGAATAAATCAATGTGTGGAGCATCTAAAACACTGTAACTATCATATTGGTTTCACAAATAGCTTGGCTTCAATGTGGAAAAGGCAATATTATTTTTTTAAAAACCTGAACAGTTGTCTTGGCATACTAAAAAGAAAAGAAGACAAAATTTGATTCTAGAATTTGCTTTGCAAAATTTTACAACATTCCTAGCTTCTAGCACTCATTTATTTCCTAATCAGTGGGAAAACTACAAGGCTTTTAAAAATAATTTGTGTCGGGCCGGGCGCGGTGGCTCAAGCCTGTAATCCCAGCACTTTGGGAGGCCGAGACGGGCGGATCACGAGGTTAGGAGATCGAGACCATCCTGGCTAACACGGTGAAACCCCGTCTCTACTAAAAAATACAAAAAACTAGCTTAGCCGGGCGAGGTGGCGGGCGCCTGTAGTCCCAGCTACTCGGGAGACTGAGGCAGAAGAATGGCATAAACCTGGGAGACGGAGCTTGCAGTGAGCTGAGATCCGGCCACTGCACTCCAGCCTGGGCGGCAGAGCGAGACTCCGTCTCAAAAAAAATAAATAAATAAATAAAAATAAATTTGTGTCAGATAGGGCTTTTTTTTTTTTTTCCTGTGCCACAATAAAGCTATAAAAGCCTTAAAAGATATTTTGTTTTCAACAACTGAATTGGCAAACTTAGTCCTGCTCAATTTTTTGGTGTTAGGTCTACATTTCAGTACATGATAATACCACTCCATTTATGCTTGTGTTGAAGTATTTTCTATTTGCATTTAAGACCACTGATTCTGGTTTATAAGAAAACAATTCCAGCAGTGTATCTTGCTGAAAGAAAAACTCACTATGCAAAAGCACCAATTTTTGAATAGTTAAATTGAATGATATGTTTTCATATTATGACAGCATTCTTTGCCTTGAAAAATTCACAGAAAGATTTGTAAAAGTAACTATCCCCTTAGGGCACTTTAATGTTTATTTATAAACAGCTAACTACTTAGAGGAGGAAATAGCACCAGGGAGAGAAATACGGTGTCAGAAAAGGAAGATGACTCCAACGTAATGATAAACCACAGTTCTAAAATTGTAATGGAACTCAATGAAAACTAGTTCAATTGAAGTGTGTTTCAGTTTGGCATTAGCTCTGAACCTGGGAGACTTGAGACCTGGTATTAGGGGAATCTCTTCATTTTATGGACCCTAGTTTCTTCATCTGTAAGCTCACGAGATTGGAACAGATGATCTTTAAGGCTCCTTTGAACCTGTAGAATTTCTTGATTCGGTTTCCTGAAGTAAGATGTGCTTTTTGTTGGGGAATAGGAAACGGAGCATATTAAAGGCATCTGGGCCTCTGGTTACATTAGTACTTAGTGTTCTGTTCAACAAACCAGTGTTGTTTGCTTCCTGTGTGGGGGGTGCTGTACTGGGTGCTGGGAATAGAGTGATGTACTTCCCATCAGTTTTCCTTAAGTAGAAGTCCAGAGTGCGAATGAGGGGGCAGACTCAGAAAAGCAGTTGAACTGAATTTTTCATGGGGGAAGTTTTCCTCTCTGATGACCATGGAGTCCAGACTCCTTGGGCAAAGGATCAGCAAAATTACTGTTATAGGAAGTCTTCTCAGCACAGAATCGTGAATAGGAAATGAGGCAGAAACTTTATTTGTATTTTTCTGGAGCATTCTGGGAATGATCCCAGTGTTTCACCTTGAGAAAGTGTAACCTAACCTTTGCAATCCCTTACAAGAGACTTGCTTACTCACATGTCCGCAGTGAGCCTAAACATTTCTCCACTACTTTGGAACCTTTTGAGATGATGAAATAGAAGAGACTCCTGAAGCGTACAAAATACTACTAAAGCTTCTGCTAGTGTACTTCTGTGATCACTAAAGAGAGGTTCTGTTGTTCCCATATTTCAGCTGACTGTACTCCTCAAAGTAGACACTCAAGCACACTGGGATTCGCCACTCTGCTAAGTAGGACATTTGAACCTACTGCATCCAGAAAACCCCAAATGTATCATTTTCTTAATAAAGTTTCCTTTGAAATGACCAGCAGCCCAATAGTGTCTTTCTAGGAACTTACTGAGCAGGGTCACCAGCAGCCATCTGACTTGGTCCCTGACCTAGTTACCGGAGCTGCTGTCCACAGGCTGCCTGTTCTACTTACTTAGCACATGCGATGCCTCTAAAGAACTGCATGTGAAATTAACTTCCTTTACAGAAACTTACTCCGTTTTTCGGCTTTTTGTTTTTGCTGTCTGTAAATATGCCTGTAAAGTCCGTAAATTAAACTTGACTTTTGCTATTTGTAACTCCATGTTTTCTACTGGATACTTAAGCAGAGCAGCAAGATATCTTACATTCTCAGGCAGAACCAGCATTTACATGCTCAAGGTTTCACTTCAGGAGAGTCTCTCCTAAGGCGGAGCTAAACAAAAAAATAGGAAAGCCTTGTGGGGTATGGAGACAGCCTAAGCTCTAATCTAGAGTCTGCTAGACTCTATCAATGACTATTAAATTTAGACAGTTTCCACAGTTTTATAACTATGTGGGTTAAAAGATAAAGACTTTTTCCTATTTTAGCCAGTAAAATTAATCAAGGAGAGGGGAGGAAGGAGGTATTCAACAAGAAAAAGTTAAGTCTATTTAGACTTAACTAATAAAGTCTAGATAGGAAAATGAGGTTTTATATTCTCATTAACAAAAAGGTTATAATAACATGTGCCTTGCTAATCTTGGATATGAAAGGGTTTTATAAACCATAAATATAATTTGTAATATTTTAATATGTTAAACTCCTATAGGGTTTTTTTTTTTTTTTTTTTTTCAGTCTGCAGCCAATAATTAGAACTACATTAAAACCAGAGAGGACGGCCGGGCACGGTGGCTCAAGCCTGTAATC
>NW_012116622.1:2610541-2628504 GCF_000951035.1 Colobus angolensis palliatus
AAAAAAAAAAAAACAAAAAAACAAAAAAAAACACAAAAAACAGAGAGGAGATAACCAAAAAGATATGCTGGGGGCAGGGATGGGTTGTGCTTTTTAAAATCAATGATACATGTTGACTATTTCATTAGAATTAAATTATGTCATATGTGCTTCTAGGATCCTTAATTATTTCATTCTTGCTTGCAGGTAATTTTGAGAGAGTGATTGTGTGATGGGGAAAAGCATGGATTTTAGGGAAAGATTAAGGTCTGAGATCCTGCTTTGCTACTTGCTGGCTGGGGAACATTGCTTGGGCAAATGTCTCAACTAAATAAGATTAACTTCTCTGACCCTCAGTTTTCTAATATGTCATTGGGTAAAATGGTACCTATTACTTAGGATTGTTGTGAAGATTAAATATAACAAAGTGGAAAAATGACTGACACAGTGCCTACATCATTGCATGCCTGCAAAGAAATTCATTTCCCATCTCCTCTCATCTTCACATTCCCTGTAGAGGAAGAAAAGGAGAATATCAAGGGCTTGCAGAGTGTAAGACTGAACAGAAGAATTCGTATTCGGGGGTTCTAAAAATCTGATCCTTTGGGTATGAATAGACTTAACTTTTTCTTATTGAATACCTCCTTTCTCCCCTCTCCTCGATTGATTTTACAGGCTAAAATAGAAAACAGTTTGTATCTTTTAACCCACATAGTCATGAAACTGTAGAAACTGTCCAAATTTAATAGTCATTGATGAAAGTAATTGGAAGTACCTCTTGTAATTTCGTAAGTTTTTCTTGTAAGTAATCACTCTTACCTCCCTTGTTCTGAATAGTTTGGATATCACTCCAGTCGTATAACTCCTTAGTGATTATTGTCTCTGCTTTGTAACTTGACACTTTGTTCATTTTCATGGCATTGCATTATGTATATGCCTTGATCAGTTTAAAAGTAAGCACAATGAAAGATGGTAATACCTTGAAGCATTTTTAAAAGATTATAATTATAAAATTAATTCTATAACTACTGATGAACAATGTTCATTGAAGAAAAATTAGAAAATGCAGATATGCCACCAAATCCCACAACACAGTTAATCCTTTTTAAATATAAAGATTCAGTTGCACGTATAGATGTTTATATAATAATAGAACTCATGCTATATATACTGTTTGATGACCTGTTTTTCCTTAGCATTACATCTTACTGCATCTGAAAATGCACATCTTTTATGTCTCTATTTTTAATGACTGCATATTATTTTATTTTATGAATACATCATGAGTTATTCAGTCCTCTATTGATAGGCATTTAGCATCTCTTCATTTTTTTTTGTTACCTTAAAATGTGCTATAACAGAGACTTGTTTAAATGTTTCTGTAGGATAATTACTACAAAGGCAGTTCTAAGTCAAAGGTAAATGCACTTAAGACCTCCAATATATACCTCTAAATTGACCTTCAGAGTGTAAGACATCTTGTACCAATGAACAACCCTGTCAGCAGTAAAAAAGTGTTATTTAAAACAAAGTGTTACTTGAAAAAAATTCTTACAAGATTCGGCTAAATTCTAGTAATCTTGGGTTCCTCATTACCTAGTAGTGGCAAGGTTTCTAATTTTTTCTTATATTGCTGTTTTAGTCAAAAGATTTTATGATAAAGTTTTGAAAAGCATGGTTTCCTAATAGTTATTTCCCACTCTCCCACTTCTTCTAGGATGGTTAATTTATATTTTCTCTCTCTCTTTCTTCCCCTCCAGGATGGAAGTATGATGTGATGGATATAATTATGGAACACTGTGTGGGCACACGGCCTCCTCCTTGTTGCCTCATCCTCCTGCTTTTCAAGCTTTTGGCCACCGTCTCCCAGGGGCTGCCGGGGACTGGGCCCCTGGGCTTCCACTTCACACATTCCATTTATAATGCTACTGTGTATGAGAACTCAGCAGCAAGGACCTACGTCAACAGCCAGAGTAGAATGGGCATCACCTTAATAGATCTGTCCTGGGATATCAAATACAGAATAGTGTCTGGAGATGAGGAAGGGTTTTTCAAAGCAGAGGAAGTCATCATTGCAGATTTCTGTTTTCTCAGAATAAGAACTAAAGGTGGCAATTCTGCCATATTAAATAGGGAAATCCAGGATAATTATTTATTGATAGTAAAAGGTTCTGTCAGAGGAGAGGATTTGGAAGCATGGACCAAAGTGAATATACAGGTTTTAGATATGAATGATCTGAGACCTCTGTTTTCACCCACAACATACTCTGTTACCATAGCAGAAAGCACACCTCTAAGGACTAGTGTCGCCCAGGTGACTGCAACAGACGCAGATATTGGTTCCAATGGAGAATTCTACTACTACTTTAAAAATAAAGTTGATCTCTTTTCAGTTCACCCCACGAGTGGTGTCATCTCCTTAAGTGGCCGATTAAATTATGATGAAAAGAATAGGTATGATCTGGAAATTTTGGCTGTGGACCGGGGAATGAAACTGTATGGAAACAATGGTGTGAGCAGTACTGCAAAGCTTTATGTTCACATTGAGCGCATAAATGAACATGCCCCAACAATCCAGGTAGTCACTCATGTTCCTTTCTCATTGGAAAAAGAGCCGACATATGCAGTGGTGACAGTTGATGACTTAGATGATGGAGCCAATGGAGAGATTGAATCTGTTTCCATCGTGGCTGGGGATCCTTTAGATCAGTTCTTCCTGGCTAAGGAAGGAAAGTGGTTGAATGAGTACAAGATTAAGGAGAGGAAGCAGATTGACTGGGAGAGCTTTCCCTATGGCTACAATCTCACTCTTCAAGCAAAAGACAAGGGATCTCCTCAAAAATTTTCAGCATTAAAGGCAGTCCACATTGGCAACCCCACAAGAGACACTGTCCCCATTAGATTTGAAAAAGAAGTGTACGATGTGAGCGTAAGTGAATTTTCCCCTCCTGGTGTCGTGGTTGCTATAGTAAAGCTACGTCCTGAACCGATAGATGTGGAATACAAATTATCTCCTGGTGAGGATGCAGTGTACTTCAAAATTAATCCTCGGTCGGGTCTGATTGTTACAGCACAACCACTGAATACTGTTAAGAAGGAGGTTTATAAACTGGAAGTGACAAACAAGGAAGGAGATTTAAAAGCACAAGTCACCATCAGCATAGAAGATGCGAACGACCACACCCCAGAATTTCAGCAACCACTCTACGATGCTAATGTGAATGAAAGTGTTCCAGTGGGAACCAGCGTTCTAACAGTTTCAGCTTCTGATAAGGATAAAGGAGAAAATGGGTACATCACCTATAGTATCGCTAGCCTGAATTTGTTACCATTTGCCATTAACCAGTTTACAGGTGTTATTAGCACAACTGAAGAATTGGATTTTGAATCCTCCCCAGAAATTTACAGATTCATTGTTAGAGCCTCTGACTGGGGTTCGCCGTACCGCCATGAAAGTGAGGTCAATGTGACTATTCGAGTAGGAAATGTCAACGACAACAGCCCCCTCTTTGAAAAAGTGGCTTGCCAAGGAGTTATTTCATATGACTTTCCGGTCGGTGGACACATCACAGCAGTCTCAGCGATCGATATCGATGAACTTGAACTTGTAAAGTACAAAATAATTTCGGGAAATGAACTTGGCTTCTTTTATTTAAACCCAGACTCTGGTGTTTTACAGCTTAAAAAATCACTGACAAATTCTGGCATTAAAAATGGCAATTTTGCCCTCAGAATTACAGCAACTGATGGAGAGAATCTTGCAGACCCCATGTCTATTAACATTTCCATCCTACATGGGAAGGTGTCTTCAAAGAGCTTCAGCTGCAGAGAAACTCGTGTGGCACAAAAGCTGGCAGAGAAACTACTCATTAAGGCAAAAGCAAATGGGAAACTAAATCTGGAAGATGGATTTCTTGACTTTTATTCAATTAATAGGCAGGGACCATATTTTGACAAGTCTTTTCCTTCTGATGTAGCTGTAAAGGAGGATCTGCCAGTTGGTGCTAACATTCTGAAGATTAAAGCCTATGATGCCGACTCTGGCTTCAATGGAAAAGTGCTATTTACAATATCAGATGGAAATACGGATAGTTGCTTTAATATTGATATGGAAACTGGGCAGCTGAAAGTCCTTATGCCTATGGATCGAGAACACACAGACCTCTATCTCCTTAATATCACCATCTATGACTTAGGTAATCCACAGAAATCGTCATGGAGACTGCTGACCATCAATGTGGAGGATGCTAATGACAATAGCCCAGTTTTTATTCAAGACAGTTACTCAGTTAACATTCTTGAAAGTTCAGGCATTGGTACTGAAATCATTCAAGTGGAAGCCAGAGACAAAGACTTAGGTTCTAATGGTGAAGTTACTTACTCAGTCTTGACAGATACACAGCAGTTTGCCATCAATAGCTCAACTGGAATCATTTATGTAGCCGACCAGTTGGACCGGGAATCCAAGGCCAATTATTCTTTGAAAATAGAAGCCAGGGACAAGGCAGAAAGTGGTCAGCAACTGTTTTCAGTTGTCACTCTTAAAGTTTTTTTAGATGATGTCAATGACTGCTCCCCGGCTTTCATTCCCAGTAGCTATAGTGTGAAGGTTCTTGAAGATCTCCCTGTTGGCACTGTCATTGCTTGGCTTGAGACCCATGATCCAGATCTTGGATTGGGGGGTCAAGTACGCTATTCCTTGGTCAATGACTATAATGGGAGATTTGAAATAGATAAAGCAAGTGGGGCCATCCGCTTGAGCAAAGAGCTTGATTATGAGAAACAGCAATTCTATAACCTTACTGTGCGGGCCAAAGACAAAGGGAGGCCTGTCTCTCTGTCATCTGTTTCCTTTGTTGAGGTGGAAGTGGTGGATGTCAATGAAAACCTCCACACTCCCTATTTCCCAGACTTTGCTGTTGTTGGATCTGTAAAAGAAAACTCACGCATCGGAACAAGCGTGCTGCAGGTGACTGCTCGAGATGAAGACTCCGGAAGGGATGGAGAGATCCAGTACTCCATCAGGGATGGCAGTGGTCTTGGAAGGTTCAGTATAGATGACGAGAGTGGTAAGTGTAATATTTTGTGCCAAGAGTGTTGTTTCAACTCTTTTAAATGGTCAACATTGGAAAAGTAAAGGAATGTTAGGCCACTAAAATAGAATGACAAATGAGGTTGCATTTGGTGCAGAGACGACGCACGTAGATGCTTTTTCTTAGAACGTTCTGGTTTGTTAGAAGATCTGTTTAGACACTAACAGCCGTGGTTTCCAGTGGGGGTCCTGGTTTGTTTTGTTTTGTTTTTTCTTGCTCAGCACTACTGCTACCAGGTCATCTTTTGATAAGGCTAAGTAATTGTCACTTCTGTTGATTGTACTCCTGAGCCTCTCTAAATGAAGGAATCTGATAAAGTAAATTACATTTGAATTGGCTTTAAATTAGAAGTGTGAAATGGATTTTCAAATGGATCTTATATAAGAATCTTTCCCTTTACAGTAAGGCTTTGTAGAAGTGATACTGCATTAGTTGCTTGGTCTTTTATCTTTCATGGGTTCATCTGGTCCTTGAACGATGGGCATTTGCACTCTGTAGCTCCATTAATATAAGGAGGTGTGCTTCTATAAATGCTTTCTTAATGGAATAAATGACTCTTGCTATGAATTTTATTTATAAAAATTGATTTTAAGAATTTATTTGTAAGGGGATTTTTTACAAAACATTTAAAAGTGTGGGGCAAAATTGTCCCAGTATTTTTATTGCTTCTGACTTACTTTTTAAATTATTCATTCATAGATAAAGATACAGGTTTTTAGAAATACTGGTTATTGTCGCTATTTGTCTTTAAAATGTTCATGTGCCTGGACACATGCATGTCTCTGTGTATGTGTGTGTTTCTGTTCCTTTGTTAGCACTGTGCATTTCTCTAGACTTTAGATTGTAGATATCTCAAGTGAGGGCCTGTGTCTTCCTTAGTCTTGTTTAAATGGTAATATTAGCACCTTACCATTTTCACAGCTCATTTACATACATTAGATACTTATCCACAATATTCATAGAGTGCTTTTGCTCCCTTAGTCAGCTCAAGCTGCTACAGCAAAATACCACAGACTGGGTGATTTAAACAACAGACATTTATTTCTCATAGTTCAGGAAGCTGGAAGTCCAAGATCAGGGTACCAGCACAGTCAAGATGAAGACCTTCTTCTGGGCTTGCCAACTATCAACTTCTTGCCATGTCCCCACATGGCAGAGAGAGAGCAGGCTTTGGTCTTTTTCTTCCCATAAGGGCACTAATGCCATCATTAAGGCTGTACCCTCATGACCTCATCAAAACTTAACTTCCTCCCAAAGGCTCTGTCTCTATATAGCATTACATAGGAGTTTAGGGCTTCTGAGTATGAATTTGTAGGGGACATATATGTACATTCTGTTCGTAACAGTCCCAGTGATGATGATTAGAACAGGTGGTAGGAAAGTATCCCTATAGACATACTAACTGTATATCCACAATACTAGAAAAATGATTTAAGAGACTATATTAAATATTAGGTAGCAAGAAAGCTGTATGTACCATCTCAAGTTTAAACTATAGCTTTTGTATACATAGGCTCTAATTATGGCCAGTGTAAATTGTAAAATTGGTCTTCATAGCTATAGTAGATTAAAAAGTCAATGTTAGGAAATTTCACCCTGACTTTGCCACATACTATATGTTATCATGTATCACTTAAAATTTGGTTGGAATATATTTCTGCCTTTTAAGTACAAAATGTTAAAAGAAAGGAACTAGCCTTTACCGAGTGCCTACTCTGTACTAATACTTTACTACTAATAATAATGAGTTCATTGAGTACTTACAGTGTGCCAGACACTGTACAGAGGGTTTTATAGACAGGTCTTATTTAATTCTTCCAACAGCACCATGAGGTGGGACTGATAATTACCAACTCATGAACTGAGGTTCAGAGAAGACATAGAATATGGAGCCTACTTTCAAACTTAGCTTCGTGTAACTGCAGTGTACCTTGCTCTCACCCATCTCAAGATAAGTTGGAATTTCCTTGCATGTTCCCAACTACACTGAAATTTGGTGTTGAGCTAAAATCTGTAAGGCAATAAAGTATTAGACAGGTTTCAAAATCCTTGCAACCCTGGACTTATTGACTAATGATGCTGGTCATTGATTAACCTTCCTGATTTCTTTATAGTCCCATTGTTTTTATGGCTCTCTAGTGATGAACTTAGCTTTGAGACTCAGGTAAATGTGGGTAGGTAGGTCATAGGAAAAGTTCGAACTGAATCATTCACCACTGCTATATAGATGACTACATCAAGTCATACCGAGTTGTTTTTTTCTTTAATCAAGAACTTGCATTTTGGTTTACCTGATACAGTGAAAAGTAGGAACAATTTGGTATTAGTGGCCTAGATTTTCCCACAGGTAACTTGCTACAATGTTTCTACCTTGGGTGTTATTTAGAAAAGATATGTATTTGAGTTTGCTCCATTATATTCTGAATTATATATATATATTTAAAAAAGCTTTAATTGGCCAGTCATGGTAACCTATGCCTATAATTCTAGCACTTTGGGAGGCCAAGGCAGGTGGATCTCTTGAGCTCAGGAGTCCCAGACTAGCCTGGTCAACATAGTGGAATTCCATCTCTACAAAAAAATACAAAAAATTAGCTGGGTGTGGTGGTGCATGCCTGTAGTCCCAGTGACTCAGGAAGCTGAGGCAGAAGGATCACTTGAGTCCAGGAGGACGAAGCTGCAGTGAGCAGTGACCGCACCACTGCACTCCAGCCTGGGTGTCAGAGTGACACCCTGTCTTAAAAAAAAATAACAATTAAAAATAAAACTAAAAAATTTTGTCATCAACTATACTAATGCCACTTATATTTTCACATTGCTTTGTGACTTAAAAACTTCTTTCCTGTAAACATTAACTCCTTTGAGTTAAAGAGTAGCTAAGTGAGTTTATAAGGTCACACAGGTTTTAGAGGATATAAGCTGCATCTTGAACCCACATCTCCTCAGTCCTAATCCAGTGCCCTTTCCTTTCAATTCTTACATGTTTCTGATTTTTTCATAGTTTTAAAATTATAGTAACAATGTCTTTCCTCCTTTGTTATTTCATTCTGTTCCCTTCTCTTAGAAAACACAACTGGGTTTTTTCTCTGTATTACGGGAAAAAAGGTTTGGGTTTGTTGAGTTTTCTCATGAAGATTAGAGTGTCCATAGAATCTTAACCATCTTTCTTTCTCTCCTCTCAGCACTTGTAGATTTTAGAATCTAAGCCCAAGGAGCTGATGAGGAATGACCACCTGGACTTGTTTCCAGGTGATGCTAGGGCTAAAGAGAAGTTTGGCAATTGTATGCCCAATAAGAGAAGCCATCACCTTGGTGCTGTTGAGTTTATACTACTGTTGAATGATCCATCAGTTTTTTGCTTCCAAGTGCTAAAAAAAAAATATGGTTTGAGTTGCTGGCAGAATGAAAAGCTGTTTAGCGCTGTAGCGATTACTAACTCTCAGGTCTAGACTTCCTTGTCTTTATTTAACCTGTGGGCATAGAATGGCCTAGACTTGCTTGGATTTGAGACTTTTAAAACCTTTAAGTCAGCTGCCAAAGATTACCCAAGTGTTTGCATTGGTTAGCAGCTCTCAGAGTACACATGAGTCACCTGGAGGGTTTGTTAACAAATGCAGATTCACAGGCCAAATTCCCAATGATTGTCATTCAATATGTCTGGAGTGGGAGCCCAGGAATCTTCATTTAAGCTTTTTAAGCATTTCCTCCTCATGTGGTTTGCAAGCACTACCCTAAATTTACTTGAGCTACTCAGACAGTGGCTACCAGATTATATGTATCTTTTCTGTAAATTATTTTTTCTTAGTTTTTTGAAAGGCAGAGACTTGAGCTCATGTCTTAAATAAATTTCTTTTCTAGTCAAATTTTACAATTCAAATAAATCTTTTATTATTTATTAGTGGTGATATTTTTCTGAATGCTTTCCCAATGGATAAAAATCTATTTCTATGCTTCAGTAATTGTAGTGCTTAACGTTTTGTGAAAGTGTGTATGCTGGGATTAGTTGATACATTTAGTAGTTTTATGTTCTTGACTTTCTTGGAGCTCTGCGAACCAAACCATACCTTTGAAATTCTTTGCTATGCACAAGCATTTAATAAATGTTTAATAATGTTCACAGTAAATGGATTAAATGGGGGCCTCCCAAACTATAGTGGATTTGATCACGATTTAAATCACTAGTCTGGAAGATGCAATTTAATCATTTATTTTTTCTTCATAAAGAATGCATTCTTATTCTTTGACACAACAGGGATTCATATTCTTGACTACTCAGAGGTTTTACACCATTTTAGAAAGAGCACAGTATATGTCTGAAAATGCAATTTTCTATAAGTATTTTGGAAGCTACAAACTTGAGCAATGGTTTCACCCTTTCTATTTATCTGTTTAATTAAAGAAATATTTAATTGAGATGAACAATTTCCAATTGGCACTTTAATCATGGATAATTGGGAAGGTATTTTGCCATCCTTTATTACTAATTGGAGTATTTCTTCCAGTTATCAAGTACCTATCATGTGACAGGCACTGTGCAAGGTACATTTTAGGTACTATTGCTAATTGTCACAGTAATGCAACAAGGTAGGGATCACTGAGGCTTGCCCAGATGGGGTCACACATCTGGTAGCTGTTCAGAGCTAAGATTTGAACTCTAGTGTAATGGACTCAAAATCTCATGTTATTGTCCCTCTTCTTCAGTCCAGCATGCCATCGTAACCTTGTTACACATATGTATTTGTCAGATTTTTCTGGATTATTGCTATATAACAAACAATTGTGAAACTGCACTGGCTTATGGAAATATTTTTTTCTTGCCCCAGACTCTGAGGGAACAGCTGAAACAGCACTGTGGCAGACTGGATTGACTTAGGATCTGATCCACATATCTTCTTATTCCAGGACCCAGGCTGAAGGAGTACTCACTATCTGGGATGTGATATTCTCAAAGTTAGAGGCAGGAGCTCAGGAGGGCTGGTGCAAACTTGCAGTGCCTCTTAAAGCCTCTATTCAAAACTGGCTCACGCTCCATCGGCCAAAGCAGGTCATGGGGTCAAGCTCAGCACTGTGGAGCAGAAAAGAATATTCCTTGTTATGTCCTAAATGTTTGTGCACCCCCTCCCCCACCCCCCATAGCTCATGTTAGAACCTAATAACAAATGTATAGTGTTAAGACGTGAGGCTTTTGGGAAGGGATTGAATCACGAAGATTCCACCCTCATGAATGGGATTAATGTCCTGATAAAAGAGGCTCCAGCTAGCTCCCCTGCTCTTCTGCTATATGAGGACACCTAGCAGGCAGCATCTGTGAGGAGCAAGCCCTCTCCAAACACTGCTGGCACCCTGATACTGGACTTCCCAGCTTCTAAAACTGTGAGCAATATATTTCTGTTGCTTACAAATTACCAACAGTGTAAGGTTATAAGGTATTTTTTTATAGCAACTTAAACTGACTATGACACTCCTCCAATAGGGGAGAGGGAGAGAGGAGTGAATAGTTACTGAACAATAGAATAGCATCACATAGCGCATGACAACTCTCACAATCGTCTTCGTAAGTTTACTTTAATTGAGCACTACCTATGTGTAAGGCACTGCGCCAGGCGCTAGTGACACAAAGAGGCACGGGTGTAAGAAATGGGTATCTGACAGGTCACAATGCAGATGCAAGAGATGATGCTGGTAACAGTGGCAGCAGTGCTTAACATCTACTGAGCACCATCTGTTTGTGTGCCAAGTTCTGTGCACACTGCTTTAAACAGATGGTCTCATTCAGTCATCCCAGGAGGTATGGACAGTTATTTTCTTATTTTTTTATATCTGCTGTTATGAGGAAAGACTCACAGGCCCCGTGCCTATGCATTTACATTTACCTTTCTTTGCATTGAGGCTCTTGAAATCATTTCCCCAGCATATCTGAGCACAGAATGCTCTTTATTCCAAATGTTTTGATAGACCTAGCAGAGGCTTAGGAGACCTGATGTACTCTTTGAATTCAAATAGACAAACCAAAAAGGTGTTTGAGACACATTAATTACCATCAAGCTAATTACTATATATTGTGAACAGATTATTCCAATAATAAATAAATAAATAAATAATAACTTTATAATTGTGTTCGGAGTTGGGCGAACTCTCTCCCATTCAACTCTCTGATCCATTCTGACTCTTCTTTCCGCTCTGTGCCCAGAGGCTTTTTGGCCAGTGGGTTCTTTTGCTGTCTGACATCTCTTTGTTCCACCAATGGGAACCTAAGAAAGAAGGGGAGCCAGGTCAGGATATTCATCCCTTTGACTCTTTCTACACTGGTTACTGTGGGCTGGATGCATTCCTCCACGGATGGGTGGTAACAGTTCCTTGCTGTTACTAGCCCTAGATTACCACACTATTTTTGTTTTCTTTTGTTTTACTTCTTTAAACTCTGCCCACTCCTTTGTAAATAATCTATTTATTAAATGTTCCTCATTATCCAGTTTGAGTGTGCCATCTGTTTTCCACTAGGACCTTGACTGATAAAATATTTTTCTTATTTAAATATTTCTAAAACAGATTTTAAGTTTTAAAATATTTTGCATACCGACATTTTCTAGCAATTTCTACTACAGTTTCTGTAATACTGCTTTGATGTGTTGGTACATTTCAGTACCAACAGTAGAGAGAGAATAATTATCCAATGCTTTCATTTTGCAAGGTAAGAAAGTGAAACCAGAGGACTATATCTTCCCATCTAACTTATGCTCTCCACATCTTTTCTATCATGAAAGGACAAGTTTTGTTTTGCTAAGGAACTTGTGTCACCAGACAGAAAAAAGAGGGGTTTGGCCGGATGGTAGGGTACCAGGATCTTTCAAGCTCTCAAACATTGTGATGCTGTACTTTGATCTTCTACAGGGAAAAGGATTTATTTCAGCTGGTGGCCAAGGAAAGAATAAAGGCAAACAATTGAGTAGCTTTTATTTATTTAGTTCAATTGAAGAACTGTTCACTAGCTGCCAGTGCTGAGTCTAATATTCTTTGTCCAAAGCCTCTAATCATCATAGTCAAGAGTGGGTGAGTGAAAACCAAGAAATGGAAGAGCTGTATTGTTTGAAAAATGAGGAGCTCTTTGTCATTGAAGAAACCATTAGCTTCAGCCGAGATATTTAAAAGAGTGATTAATTCCTATAGTAGCATATCTCTTGCATAATGTAATATAATATAAACTTCTTTTGTCTCATATTCAGAAGCACCAGAAATCATATTCTGTCTTATAGCTGGTTGTTAATCTTTCCAACTTCTTTTCCCCAAACTTGCCTGGCAACTCCTCTTTGACAAGTTGAGGAGTAAGACAGATGTTATTTGGTGACTTTGGTTTAATTCATGACAAATCCACACTAAATGGCATCCCCTGTCCTCATTCTTTTTTTGAGATGATATTTTTACTCTTGTCCATCTAAATCAAAAGAGGCTTGTTGCATTTTGGCCCAGGCTTGCCCTTAAATTTTCCCCTTGAGACCCAAGCAGGCAAGGGAGAGGAATGAAGTTATGATCAAGTGACAGCAGAAACTTTTCTTGGCTCTAGAATTTTTGGCCATAATTATTTGAGAGAAAAAAATAATGTTTCCCTGAGGAGTCCTGAATACTCTACAACATTCTGATGAACTTCGTAGTTGTCATGTAAGCCAGGTGGGAGAAAGGATTAGAAGCTTCTGGAAAATCATAAACGGCATGTTTTTATTACTCTTTTCAGCAGGTGCCTTCTTCTTGACCTTTTGTTAACTGTGGGCTGAGGCAATTTAGGTTTTAATACAGTACTGTCGGTTCAAATCTGTAATTATGTCTGCATTGTGTATCAGGCTTGAACTGCTGTCTCTGTATAACTAGTAAATGATAAAAATAATGACAGTCATAAAGAGGTAATCCAAACAGGTTGGCAAACCTACAACCTGGAAACCTAGGTTGTCTTTTCTCTGTATGCAGTCTTCCTTTTATATTTAATAATAGACGTTTTCAATGGCTTACCAGCCCATCAGGTCAGGGTCCTCATTTCCCCAGTGCCAAGTGATGGTGTGTTATTTCGGAATCCTAGTAAGCACAGATTACCAAAACTACCAGATTATTGTTTCATGTATTTGTGGCTCTCCAGAAGGCAGTGGGATAAATTTATTGTCCTTCATGACTTCAGATAGCTTGCATATCATTTCAGTCTTCTAAGAATGGTTTTCTGCTAGTGTTTTGTATGCACATTGGAAGATACTTTTATTTATCATTACAGTTGGAAGAATTATAGAGTTTGATAAATATTTATGTGATGCCACTACATTCACAATGTTTCATTGAAAAGAAAATGAAATGAAAATTAAAATGGGCTGTAGTCTGTATTTGTCACTTGCCAGTTTTTATGAAAGCATGTCTTATCGACAGAATCTACAAAGAGTTGTGTGTAGGATTCAGTTCAATTTATATTAAATTCTGGGCATTGGTATACGAGTTATTGAATATAATAGGACTCTCGAAATTTTCCCATTGGATGTTGTAGGACATAGCAGCTCCTCTGGGCCACTCTTTGTGATTAAATTCACAGATTTTCATTTGCATAACATAGTTAATATTCTAGTTGGTTTTAAAAAGCAGTATGCTGGTGAGAATAATACTGAGTAAAATAACAGATCGAATATGAAATGTCTTGAACTGAAAGTGAATAAAAGTTGAAAGAATTAAAATAAAAGGCCAAGCACAGCGGCTCATGCTTGTAATCCTAGCTGTTTGGGAGGCCAAGGCAGGAGGATCACTTGAGCCCAGGAGTTCATGACTAGCCTAGGCAACAAAGTAAGATCTCATCTGTACCAAAAATGAAATAAAAAATAAAAAATTTAGCTGGGCATGGTGGCGTGCACCTGTGGTCCCAGCTACATGGGAGGCTGAGGTGGGAGGATCACTTGTGCTTAGGAGGTTGAGGGTGCTGTGAGCCATGTCTGTGCCATTGCACTCCAGCTTGGGTGACAGAGTGAGACCCTGTATCAAAAACAAACAAATAAACAAATGAATTAGGATAAAAGTTTGAGGTACACATACCCTAAAAGATACGGCAAATGGTAAAAAAAAAAAAACAAGAAAACAAAACAAAACAAAACAAAACAGAAAAAAACAGAGACTTTGTAGTTACCTTCAAGATGTGTAAAACAGAGTTTAATCATTTTTGTGATTTTTTTCTTCCATTTGCTTCCTTAAAAGCCTGCCTCTCTTCCTTTTCCCCTTCCTTTTTCCTTTTTCTTGACCTCTACTTCTTCCTTCTCTCATTTCCACATTTATCATGCACCTGCTCTCTGTTGTTATAGAGCTTTGAACTGAAGAGGATGTAAAGATGATGTTTTAAATTGTACATCATTCCTTTATTATGCTGATCTGGAAAAAGGGCTTAGCACAGTTGTGCTCAAATGAACACTGGGCCTATGTAGCAGGGCCAAGCAACTAGAATATGATTCAGAAATCAGTCAGTGAAAGACATACTTAGGACCAAGAGGCATTTCACAGCCATGAAACAAGGTGGGGGAGAGATTCTAAAATAAACAGCAGGAGGCACTCCTACCCCGCATAGGTCAAGGAGCTTATCCTATATTGGTGTGAGGAATGGTTTACTTTCTGATGACCACATGTGGGACTATTTCAACTGCCACAAGAAACCCCAGAAAGGTTATTGTTTTGGGTTATTTATATACACTATACTTTTATAAAAGTAAAGGTAACACATACACTAAAGTCAGGATTGATCTCAACCTGCTAGAGCCAGCTTCTCTGGGGTAAGGGAGGAAAGAGTTGTTTGTCACATCGTCATACAGGTTGCATTCATCTTCCACTGAGTGACTAGAGCCCCTAGGCAATGGCCTGACTCTGAAGAGCACAGGACTGGCTCCAGGAATAGATCAGCTCTTTCTTCTCCTCATTGGCCATGACTTAGAATGGTTCCTCCCCACAAGTCCTTAGTAAACAAAGCACTGGCAAAAACCCAAGTCACTACCTCTCAAGTCTCTTGGAAAAGGAGAACTTTTCCTCAGTTTGGACTGAGAACCCATGCCCTAGAAGTGTTATTCTGACTAGGTCATAAAGGGAGTGGCTACAGGAGACAAAATGGCTAAAATGTAAATGAGAGCCACTGGTCCCCATCTGCAGTTACAATTTAAGATGCCTACAGATGTGCTCAGTGTGACATGTGCAGGAGGGAGGTGCACGGGGATGTGACAGACAGGGAGGGTGCTTCTGGGGACAGTAGCCTGCCCGCCAGCCCTCACTTCTTGGCCTTGCCCTCGGCAGCCACAGTTTCCATGGCTTTACCCATGGTCTCTTCATCCCCCAAGAACTGCATGCACCTGATGGGCTTCAAGTCCTTGTCCAATTCATAGATAATGGGGATAACCAGTTGACAGGTTCAGCTCCATGATAGCCTCTTCAGAGACCTTCCAGATGCTTGAAAATGGTTCGGAGGCTGTTTCCATGGGCTTCAATCAGTACCCATTTCCCCTCCTTGATCTGAGGAGCTATTTCTTCATTCCAAAAGAGCAGAGCTCTGGTGGTGGCATCATTCAGACTCTCACAGGAGGGTAGCTGATCTTCAGTGAGGTCTGCATACCTGTGATCCTTACTGATTTTGCTGTAGAAAGGATGGTTGGGCTTCATCAGAGGTGGTGGGACATCACAGGAACACCTCCAGATCTTTACCTGGGCCTCACCATGCTTTGCAGCAGTTTCTGCTTTATTGACTGCAGTCAGACACCCATAGTGCCCTTATTGAGGTGTCAAGTCCTCATTACTGGCAGCCACATCTGATCAGTGGCATCTAGCACTGTCCGGATGGTCAAGATCACTCTCTTCTGCACTGAGGAGAAGCAGATATCAAATTCAGAGCCAGCATCTTCCAGTGCCTGCCTAGAGTACTTTGCTTCCTTGTGGCCTGCCAGGCTCAGGTTGGCATTGTACCAGCCACTGAAGCAGTTCTCCAGGTTCCACATGCTCTCTCTGTGGTGGATCAGCACCAGCTTGTAGGCAGCCATGGTGGTTGTCTGGGCATGTGGTGCCAACTGGTACAGATGATTAAATGAAGAACTGGTAGCAGAGGCCGGGCATGGTGGTGCACAGCTGTAATTCCAGCACTTTGGGAGGCCAAAGCAGGAAGATTGCTTGAGCCCAGGCATTCAAGATCAACCTGGGCAATATAGTGAGACCCTCTCTCTGAAATTAAATATATAAATAAATAAGGTGGGCATGGTGGCACACTCACCTATAGTCCCAGCTAGTGGGGCAGGGGAGGGCTAACATGGAAAGTTCACTTAAGCCTGGAAAATTGAGGCAGCAGTGAGCTGTGATCATGCCACTACAGTCCAGCATGGATGACAGAGTAAGGCCTTGCCTCAAAAATAAAAATAAATAAAAATAAAAAAATTAAAAAAACTTATAGTAGAGACAGAAAAGCATGTAATCTAATTGTATATCATGTGATACAACATAAATGAGTGTCTTCTACTGATCATTCATCATGTTCCCTGTGGCCTTAGGCTCATCCTTCGGCATTGTGGAATGAGTTTTACAAATTCCAATTGGAGACACAACAGTATGAAGGATAACTAGAGCACCGAAGTGAGTTGATAATGCTATATAAGCAAGGGTTACTTGTCGAGGAATGCCTAATCCCAGAAATGAATCCCAGTTTTGTGGGGCTTGAAGCTCATGCTATTTCAAATGCCTGCTTTGAGAAAAAGAATAAGTCATAAGAACAAAACTGTGTTTGTTTAGAACAAGAAAAACAATCACAGCAACTTAAAAGTTTGAAAGTCAACGAATATGACAGATATCACAAAACTCAGAAGAGTAACAGTATGTTTTTAAATGCCTGAAAAACATCTCTAATGCTTTTTTTCTTACACTTTTGGGTTGAAATTTTGCTTGATTGCCTTTCCCTAGGATAACAATTTTGTAATCATTGCCATAGAAAATAAGAAAGATTATTTAATTTTTTCGCCAGTGTGTTTGACTGAAATTTGTGTTTTTTATTATTGAGAGTTTAGAACCATTTCTCCAAAGTCACAACTTGTTATTTTTAATGACATGTCAATTTTTAACGTTGTGTCAAACTTGAAAAAACCTCTATCAAGTTTCTTTTTCATACAAACTGTTACAGATACTCTTGCTATTAATAATACTGCTACAAGTCTGTGTTCCATAAAAAACAACAACAGCAACAAAAACTAGTAATTTCTGTGTCTGTGAGTTTTGTCAACAAAAGAAAAACTTTACAGTGCATTTTTAACTTGTATGCCACATCATCCAGGAGAGAACTTTCATTTTGACTCTGTAGGCAAGAACCACGTCTTCTAGTGACAAGTTTACATGTCTAATCATTTGGTAGTTTTCCACAGAATAGCTTCTGGCTCTGTTCATTTTAGCCTAATTTCTCCTCCACCACTGCCGTAATTCTAGTGCCACCCACCTCAGGTTATATTCATATGGTGATACCAGTTTTGGTCTTACTTCCATGTTAAAATGCTGGGTGTTTCAGTGCAATGGATAGTGGGAGTGTTTTTGGAATCCATTTCTACATTGGAATGGCTAACAACAGTATATATATATACTGTATATATATACATATATACGGAATTGAAGATGAGTCATATAAATAATCCCACTAAATGAAAATTAAATGTATCCTCAACTTAATTCTCTTCTAGACAGATCTCCATACTGGCTGCAACCACTTCACGTAATGTGATGTAAAATGTAATCAAGGGGAAAGACAATAGAAATTTTGAATTGATCTGGTTAAAATACATTTTGCGGCCGGGCACAGTGGCTAAAGCCTGTAATCCCAGCACTTTGGGAGGCCGAGACGGGCGGATCACGAGGTCAGGAGATTGAGACCAT
>NW_012116622.1:2628809-2638516 GCF_000951035.1 Colobus angolensis palliatus
ACACATATATAGCAAAATTTATAAAAATGTAGGACAATGTGAATCATTGTTAGGATCCTCCTTGGGGCTTGGAAGTACTGGCTTTAATAGCTTCATGTTAAATCTGCATCTGCCCAGCAATACTGGTAAATGAACATTTTTCTGAAAGAAGTCTTTAATGTCATTGGAGGAAGAGTCTAAGCTGGGCCAGGCCACAAAGTCTAGTCCTGATTTTAAGGTTGATGCCAAAGACAACCAGACCAGGTTTTAGGTTGTTGCTTCTCTTGTATATTATTGAACCAACAGACAAATGGTGCTAAGGAAGTAGACCAAGTTTGTATGTGAGTGAATCTGACTCTTTGGTGTCTCTATGTTGCTTGAGGAGGTGCCCTGGAAATTCTGTAGCCAAAGCAGCCTTTGAAGAATAAGAAATCTGCAAGGTCTTGAGAGGCCAAGGTGGGCAGATCATGAGGTCAAGAGATTGAGACCATCCTGGCCAACGTGGTGAAACCTGTCTCTACTAAAAATACAAAAATTAGCTGGGCGTGGTGGCATGCGCCTGTAGTCCCAGCTACTCGGGAAGCTGAGGCAGGAGAATTGCTTGAACCTGGGAGGCAGAGGTTGCAGTGAGCCAAGATTGCGCCACTGCACTCCAGCCTGGTGACAGAGCAAAACCCTGTCTCAAAAAAATAAAAAAATAAAATCTGCAAGTTCAGTAGTGTAGAGCTTTGGTCTCACTGCTTTTTTGGAGCACTTGGGTGTTGAAAGAATTGCATTGTTTCTTGGGCCCACTCTTAATCATAAAATATCTTTGGGCATTCACCAGTAACAATATACCAGCATCCAGGAAACACACTAAGAGGGCCTTTAAGAGCTGCACTAATAACTGTCCCAGAATTCTTTCACTCAGACTCATTCTCCATATTCTAAAAGTGTAACTTGAGGGTTTCCCCTAAATTATAAGGAGTTTCAATTAATTGTAATTTGCACATTATTGTTGAAATTTACTATAAATAATCTAACTTATACTCTATATATTAGTAGCATATCTTAGAATCCATAATTTCCATCCCTGTGGGCCTTTGGTTTGGTAGGATGCTTCTGATTTCATTGACTAAACTCTAGATAAAGCACCATGATTATTAAAAAGAAACATTATTTTGAGGTCAGCTTTGAAAGGAAATTCTTTACTCAGGCTATGCACGTATGAGCTGTGAGGTTGTGAATGGGGCTGTGAAGATGGAAAGTGAGGTTAGTCTTCTTCACGTGTGTTGGTCCTCTGTCCTCATATATGTGTCGCACATCTCTCCCTGATCCTGGGTAGAGTTAGGTATTTCTTTCTCATACCTTCAGGATACTTCTGATAGAATATTTGATTAATAAAGGAATAATGATTAAACTGAATGAGCCTTGAAATAAAAACACAGTTATTAAATATTGGATAACTATTTTTTTTTTTTTTTCTTTGAGATGGAGTCTCGCTCTGCCGCCCGGGCGGAGTGCTGTGGCCGGATCTCAGCTCACTGCAAACTCCGCCTCCCGGGTTCACGCCATTCTCCTGCCTCAGCCTCCCGAGTAGCTGGGACTACAGGCGACCGCCACCTCGCCCGGCTAATTTTTTGTATTTTTTAGTAGAGACGGGGTTTCACCGTGTTAGCCAGGATGGTCTCGATCTCCTGACCTCGTGATCCGCCCGTCTCGGCCTCCCAAAGTGCTGGGATTACAGGCTTGAGCCACCGCGCCCGGCCTGGATAACCATTTTATATAATACTGCTTTAGATGCTAAAATGTCAGGTGTACTCTTTCTTTCATCTGACTGCTATTTTATCCTAGACTGATATTTATCCTAGGAGGTAAACCATTGAAATGGAGTGAGTTTGAGTTTTGTTTATGGTCACTAAACTCTTGTGTTTCACAACTGAGATAGTGTAGATGCTCAAGGGTGTACAGGAATACAGCATGACTCAAACATGGATAATAATACTTTAGCTCATTTAGAACGTCAACATTTGGTAATATATGTTCAAGAACCAGGATGTAAGCAATAATGACTATTGGGAGCTTTCTACAGAGTTTGCACTAATATACATTAACTCTGTGGTTTTTATTCAGTCCCTACTTACTTTCACTTTGCACACAATTCTAATAAGATAGATTTCCTGGTATATAATCCTCTAACGTTTTAGAAATTGCAAAGTGGAGATATTTCAGTAGATGGTCATACAACAGTTGGAAATAACCCCATAAATCAGGCAGCAGGAGAAAGAGATTGCTAACTCTCATTGCGTGTTTTTCTGTGCCAGGTGTTAAATAAGTATTGATTCATTTTCTTTTCACAAGGATTCTATGGTGTATGTACTCTGATTATCCACATCTTATGGATGAGAAACAAAAACTTGATTTTAAATTTCTTGTTGAAGGTTTCACAGCTTGTGGTGGAGCTGGGATTTGCAGGAGGCAAGTCAGAACCAGAGTCTGAAGGCTTAATGTTGGGACTTCAGACATTTTCAGAATAAACAGCCCTAAGTACCTCCTTAAGGACTTTAAGCTCAGGCCAGGTGCACTGGCTCATGCCTGTAATCCTAGCACTTTTGGAAGCCGAAGTGGGTGGATCACTTGAGTCCAGGAGTTCGAGACCAGCCTTGCCAACATGGTGAAGCCCCATCCCTACTAGAAAATACAAAAATTAGCCAAGTGTGGTGACGCATGCCTGTAATCCCAACAACCCAGGAGGCTGTTTGCTTGAACCCTGGAGGTGGAGGTTGCAGTGAGCCAAGATAGTGCCACTGTGCTCCAGCTTGGACAACAGAGCAGGACTCTGTACCCCTCACCCCCACAAAATTGAGGCTTTAAGCCCAAAGAGTGCTCATCGCTTCATTCCCATGCAGCATAATAGCTAGGTGATGATTGTAATGAAGTTGGGATCATTGTCAAGGTCCAGGTTCCCTAGAAACAGAATATGAAGGACAAGTTACAGTACATACTAAGACTAATCACAGGGAGCAAGAGTGAGGAAAAAGAAGTCATATGGGATGAAATGGAGACCACATATAAACTGGTGTGTTTTTAAGTTGGTCACAGCTTCACAACAATACTCAGCCTGCTTTCAGTTGCTCCGCCTATCTCCAGAGAGGGCACTGAGAACCACTCTATTTTGGACCATTTAGCCTGGGGTTGGAAGGAAGGGGAAGCAGTTTCTCTGCTGCCTCCTGCCCATTTCTGGCATTTTATTGGTCAAATCTGCCACATAGGCCCTTAAGTCACAAAACTTCTGGGAAATACTAGTGGGAAGCCAGTACTTCTGAGGGTACCATCTGGTCAGTGTTCATATTACTATCTCTCTTTTATCAATGAGTACTGGATTAGGGGGGCTTCCTTATTCTGTGGCAGGAGCAAGAGAGTTCTTATCAGGAAGTAGGGTGAACATCAATGTTTAGGTATCTGTGGTACTGGTTGGCCTGAGCACATCTTGGTGGTGCACAAACTGGACCCAAAAGAGAATTACAATGCACTTTGGAAAAATTTTGTAAATCAAACATGGATAACTAAGCAAAACAAAACAAAGCCCATAAAATTATGATAACCATCTGACAGGCTGCTCAACTACTTGGAAAACTCAAATGCGCAAAATGGCACGTTTCCCAAGGGTTCTGGTTTGTCAAGGTTTTGTGATTTCTGTGTCTCTGGAACCTGGACTGCTTAGAACTACAAAGAGGAAAAGTAGCAGCATTTTGCATTCTTTGATTGACATGGGCAAACATTTTTTTTTTTTTTTTTTTTTCTGAGACAGAGTTTCACTCTGTCATCCAGGCAGGAGTGCAGTGGCCTGATCTCGGCTCACTGCAAGCTCCGCCTCCCGAGTTCATGCCATTCTCCTGCCTCGGCCTCCCGAGTAGCTGGGACTACAGGTGCTCGCCACCACACCTTGCTAATTTTTTGTATTTTTAGTAGAGACGGGGTTTCACCATGTTAACCAGGATGGTCTGGATCTCCTGACCTCGTGATCCACCCGCCTCAGCCTCCTAAAGTGCTGGGATTACAGGCATGAGCCACCGTGCCCAGCCAGCAAATGATTTTTTAAAAAGCCCCCATCCTTTCTAGCAAGTATCCAAAGTCAGAGCACTATTTTATGGAATGTACGTGTGTGAATTCATGAGCTGGAAATTGGGAGGGAAGTAGGGCTACAGTGAAGGAGTTTGAGAATTTCATCTGCTGGACTTATTTTTCCATCTTCCTTCCTAGTCACAATATAGTAATCGTCTTTATTGTCCTCTACCTTCTCCTCTTCCTTAGCACCATCACCATCATCTAGTCCTTACCAAGAGCTTGCTTGTGCTAGATACTCTGCAAGGTGTTTCATGTACTTCAGCTCATTCATGCCTCACATTAAACTTATAAGGTAGGTACTCTTATTGCTCTAGATTTGTGGGCATGGGAACTGAAATTTAGAGAAGTGAAATAATTTGCCCAGGTCCACAGAACTACTAACAGAGCCAAGGCTATAACTCAGCCTCGTCTAAATCCATGGTTCTATCTCTTGTCCCGAACACATACTGCACTTGGAGTAGGTATGTTTGGATCTTTTTGTGCATATTTTTGTGTCTACCTTGTGCATTCTGTTTTCTAATGTGCCTTTGTTGATAGGAGCTTAAAGGGAATATCTGTAATATTCAGTACAATATGTATTATATATTATGCAATATGTAGTATATGATGTTATAATGAACACATGATGAACTCCTACAATATTCTAGGCACTGAGTTAAAAGAGTGATCCAAGTAGGCAAAAATCTTTATCCTTGTAACATTCTGTATTAGGCAGGGTTTCCAGAGAGACAGAACCAGTAAAGATAATGTACACACACACACACACACACACACAGAGAGAGAGAGAGAGAGAGAGAGAGAGAGAGTGCGCGACATAGATAGATATGGATATGGATGTATGAGAGGGGATTTATTAGGGGGATTGGCTTGTGTGATTATGGCGGCTAAGTTCTATGAGAGTCCATCTATAAGCTGGAGAACGAGGGATGCCAGTAGCATCAATTCAAGTAGGGTCAATTCAAGTTCAAAAGCCTCAGAACCAGGGGAGACTATGATATAACTCTCAGCCTGCGGCCAAAGGCCTCTCGGAGAGAGAGAGAGAGAATGAGAATTTGCTTTCCCTCTGCCTTTTTGTTCTATCTGGGTTCCCAGCTAGGTGGATGGTGCCCACCCACATTGGATAAGGATGAATCTTCCTTACTTAGCCCACTGATTCAAATGTCAGTCTCTTGCAAAACACCCTCACTAACATACCCAGAAATGATGCTTTTTCACCTATCTGGGTATCTCTTAATCCAGTCAAGGTAACACCTAAAATTAAGCATTGCATATTCTAGTGGGGATATTGCACTTAAAACCATCTATCATATCATACATTATACATGTTTTTCTTGATTATTATCAAGTGCTAAGCAGAAAAATAATGCAATTGAAGGATCAAGAAATTGTACAGGTGGTGGTGGGTTCCAAAGAAGGCCTCACTAGGGAGAGATGTCCTCTGGATAAAGTCCTGAAGGAATTTTAGATTTGTTACCTGGTATTTTAACTTGCAGGAAGGCAAGAAAGATGGAGAATAAGTTTGACTGATTGCCACAAACTCTGATAACTAGTCTTGTGATTTAAAAACCCACTATGAACTGTAGAAAGAATGTAATTTGAAATACACAATTATAAATGCAGATTTGTTAAGCATAGAAGTCACCTTTTAAAACTATTTAACAGTGAATCAAAAGTTGTGATGTAAATGGACCCCATCTCAAACTTCCCTTCACTTCATCATGTCTGTACCATAAGAGGAAAAACACTATCTCTACCCTTTACTCTTGTTAATTGTGTGCATATATCCCATCTTCCTTCTGAAGTTCCATTTTCCTTAATACTGTCTTATAGCAGTTGTTTTTTTTTAATTATTGTCCAATGTTCAAACATGACTTAAAGTTGAACTGAAGAGCTGCTATGTCAGGCATGTTGTCTGAATTGCTGGACATGGAGCTAGCTCTCTGGTTTAGAGGAATTCCGTTTTAGTTGGGAGCATAAAACATTCATGCAGAGAAAGTGGAAGTATGCTGACTTGTTTAATAAAACATGCATGCGCGTGCACACACACACACACACCCCATACCTAAATTAGTAATTGTCAAATAATTAGAATGATTTAATATATATCCTGTTAAACTTATTATATAATTGGATTTTTCTGAGACACAGTCACTCTGTCTCTGTCTCCCAAGATGCGGCTGGAGTGCAGTTTTGGGGTCATAGCTTACTGCTGCCTCAAACTCCTGGGCTCAAGTGATCTCCTACCTCATTCTTCCAAGGAGCTAGCACTACAGATGCATGCCACCACTCTCAACTAATTTATTTTTATTTTTATCTTTGCAGAGATATGGTCTTGCCATGTTGCCCAGGCTGGTTGTGAACTCCTAGGCTCAAGCGATCCTCCTGCCTTGGCCTCCCAAGTAGCCAAGATTACAGGTGTCAGCCACCGCACCCAGTCTAGAGTTGGATTTTGTAAAAATTGTTTAAGGATTCTTTGGAGCCTTGAGTTGAGGCTTCATGAGCCTTGAGTTGAACCATGCCCATGGTTGATGTTTGAGGAAGATGAGACTTAGGGAGATGAAGTTATTTTCCCTTAGCCCCAGGGATAGTCAGTGGCACAACTGAGCCTTGAACCTAGGACTTGTAAGCATGGGTACTATTTTGTTCAATGTTCCCTTAATAGTTTAGCAGGTCCTTTTGAGGTCTTAGGTTTTCATTGTTAGCTGTATTTATTACTGAGACATGGAGTTACCGACATGGTTGTAAGTAAGCATCACCTTTTATTAGATGCCGATGCCAGAGTTGACTTTGTGTGCACTTTATACTTATATTGTGAGATGTTTGGTGACCATCCTTTATGGTATTTTACAACTCCGTAGTTCACATTTTGTTGTTTACTGACCTAAAAAAATCATTTGAAGTAAAGATGAAAGCACATTTTCTTTTATCACACATCTTCTGCTTTTACTCACAGAACTCTTTAAATTAAGTCATTAACATATGCAAACACTTCTTTTCCCAAAGTGTTTTTCTACTCTGCAATTATTATGTTGTTTTTGGTAAGATAAATAAGCCCTACATTAAAACACCAGACATTCAAATGAGAAACAGTAGCATTTTATAAAATATTAGAGAGCTATGAAAAACACAAATAAATAGAAAGCATCCCCATGTGGCTTCAGGCAGTGCATGTTAAACAGTTTTTCCCGCTGTACTCCGTCTTCCCGTGGGCTGAGTACTGGGATGTGGCAAAGTCTCCCCTGGAATTGACTGGCAGCCCACTTAGCTGGGGGTGGATGGGGAAAGACAGGCTTCTGCATTATTTTGTCCAGATCAAACCAAAGCAGTTTCTCCAGCTGTGAGGTCAAGTTTCCAGCCTTTTAGTAAAATTAAATTGTTTGCTTTGTCTGCTATCAGTTCTGGTTTCAGACAGAGGGAAATACAGTGGGAAAGCAGCCTGTGTGGGGATCGCAAGCAAATGTGCTGTGGGCTCCCAGAGGAATAGTGAATCATTCTGGGGACCTCAAATGCTCACTTAACATGCAGAGCTTGGTAACAGCTTAAGATAGATGCTCTGTCACTTTCAAGAACATGTCTACTGGTTGTTGCAGGGAAATATTTCCTAGTCGGTTCATGGGATTCTTAATAAAGATGTTGGAACCAGCAGTCCTGCTGTGTTTTGCCTTCTAACCAGAAGCTGAATAGAGGTCAGAAGGGTTACTGCCCCTCTCAAATGGATCCCAGAATCTCTCACTTTGGATAGTGGTTGTGGTTTTGGTGTTTGTTGTTATTATCTTCTGTCTTCTTAGTGTTTCTGAGTTGCTCAGATTTGGCGAATTTTGAATAGACATATATATGAACCCCAAATAATTGTCTGAGAAATGCAGAAAACATTGAGCAAGAGGCTACTGAATTTCCATAAGTAAGCAAATATATTCTAAGAGCTCACAGGTGAAAATTGCTTTTTATTTAATGAGTCATTTTTATTGGAAGGTAATGATTATGTCCAGGCCATAAATACTTTGTAAATTCTCTTCAATAGACATTAAAAAGATGACTTTCAATTGGAAGCAGCTTTTTAAAGGGCTTAAAGGATACTGAGGTATAAATTTTCAGACCTGTGCAGTCTGTACATGTAAGACTAGAAAGAAAGAAATGAGTGAAACCCAACACAGGCTCATGCATGGGAACACATGCTTATGACCATAAGCTGTAGTTTCACAAAACATCTTAAAGAAGGACATATAATGGGCGTATAATGGCTAAGAGTTTTAAATGTATTGTTGCATGTGTTATTTTATAGTTATAATAAAAATACTCAATGGGTTATCAGCCCTATCACCATTTTTCAAATAAAGATACTGAGGTGCAGGATAATTTCTTAAAAATAGAACTGTGCTTAACAGATACTCAGGAAGTAAACACTTGTCCAGTCACTAAGTCATATTCTGACTCTGTGTTGTATATTTTGTCTGTATTGTGATTCTGTTTAGCTGCCCAGATAAAAAGTGATAAAACTTTTCTAGCTGATATTACTACTGTAAGATATCTCACTGTTTCCAACTAGCTCTGCAGGGTCATTTAGTTTTATTAGAATTATTGAGCATGCCCAGGATGTGGTCGTATAGGGTCAGCTTAAATGTACATCAATTGGCAATACTTTCTCTTGGTTCAGGGTCAGCTGTATATTCCTCTTATTCCTTATTTCTGCTTAATTGTAGGCTCCTTGAAGGCAGGATTTATTTCTAATGCACTATTGGGTCCTGTGTCTGGCTTAGTCAGAACCTGGCATATGATCACTGCTCAGTAGGTATTTTTGTAATGAAAGGAAAAGAAAGAAGGGCTGGCTATGTAGATGCGACACCAGCCCAGTGTCTATCTCTGATTCCTTTCCAAAGGAGAATGAATTAGATGAGGAAGACATGTTTTCTGGACATCAGCTTTACCTCTGAGCACATGGGGGATCTGTTCCACTATCTTTGTTCTTTTGTGGTTCAAAGCTTCAATGTGTATTTTGATGAACAAAATGGAGACACTGTGGCTCTATGAAGAACTTAACTACAAATACTGGAGATTGTGTCTTTTTTTCAGCCATTTAAGGTGGTGGCAAAAATTGTAGTAGCTTACATTTTAAAAATAGTTGACTTTTTTTATTATTATACTTTAACTTCTAGGGTACATGTGCACAACGTGTAGGTTTGTTATATATGCATACATGTGCCATGTTGGTGTGCTGCACCCATTAACTCGTCATTTACGTTACGTGTATCTCCTAATGCTATCCCTCCCCGCTACCCCCTCCCCACAATAGGACCCAGTGTGTGATGTTCCCCTTCCTGTATCCAAGTGATCTCATTCTTCAGTTCCCACCTATGAGTGAGAACATGCGGTATTTGGTTTTCTGTTCTTGTGAAAGTTTGCTGAGAATGATGGTTTCCAGCTGCATCCATGTCCCTACAAAGAACACGAACTCATCCTTTTTTATGGTTGCATAGTATTGCATGGTATATATGTGCCACATTTTCTTAATCTAGTCTGTCATTGATGGACATTTGGGTTGATTCCAAGTCTTTGCTATTGTGAATAATGCCACAATAAACATACATTTGCATGTGTCTTTATAGCAGCATGACTTATAATCC
>NW_012116622.1:2639385-2639701 GCF_000951035.1 Colobus angolensis palliatus
ATATTGATTCTTCCTATCCATGAGCATGGTATGTTCTTCCATTTGTTTGTGTCCTCTTTTATTTCACTGAGCAGTGGTTCGTAGTTCTCCTTGAAGAGGTCCTTTACATCCCTTGTAAGTTGGATTCCTAGGTATTTTGTTCTCTTTGAAGTTATTGTGAATGGGAGTTCATTCATGATTTGGCTCTCTGTCTGTTACTGGTGTATAAGAATGCTTGTGATTTTTCCATATTGATTTTGTATTCTGAGACTTTGCAGAAGTTGCTTATGAACTGAAGGAGATTTTGGGCTGAGACAGTGGGGTTTTCTAAATATAC
>NW_012116622.1:2640961-2674302 GCF_000951035.1 Colobus angolensis palliatus
CCCCTTTATCATTTTTTATTGCATCTATTTGATTCTTCTCTCTTTTCTTCTTTATTAGTCTTGCTAGCGGTCTATCAATTTTGTTGATCTTTTCAAAAAACCAGCCCCTGGATTCATTGATTTTTTGGAGGGTTTTTTGTGTCTCTGTCTCCTTCAGTTCTGCTCTGATCTTAGTTATGTCTTGCCTTCTGCTAGCTTTTGAATGTGTTTGCTCTTGCTTCTCTAGTTCTTGTAATTGTGATGTTAGGGTGTCAATTTTAGATCTTTCCAGCTTTCTCTTGTGGGCATTTAGTGCTATAAATTTCCCTCTACATACTGCTTTAAATGTGTCCCAGAGACCCTTCGGGCCAGGTGTGGGATATAATCTCCTGGTGTGCCGTTTGCTAAGACCCTTGGTAAAGTGCAGTATTGGGGTGGGAGTTACCCGATTTTCCAGGTGTTGTGTGTCTCAATTTCCTTTGGCTAGGAAAAGGAATTCCCTTCCCCCTTGCTCTTCCCATGTGAGGCGATGCCTCGCCCTGCTTCAGCTCTCACTGGTCGGGCTGCACCCATGGAGCAGCACCAACTGTCCGACAGGCCCCAGTGAGATGAACCTGGTACCTCAGTTGAAAATGCAGAAATCACCTGACTTCTGTGTTGCTCACACCGGGAGCTGGATGCTGGAGCTGTTCCTATTCGGCCATCTTGGGCGCGCCCAGAGTAGTTGACTTTTAAATAATGTTCACTGTGTCATTGACCCTAGGAAGGATTTTAGCTTCCTTTTATGGCTTCTTACCTGCTACTCCAATAGAGCCAACAAAACATCCATAGATCTGCCCATCACTTTCTTATAAATGCAGTTATTTCAGATTTCCAGTGTGTTCTGGTCACCTAGCTTGCTCTTCTCTTAAAATGTGTATAATGCTCTCTTGGCCAGTGGTTAGGGTCATATTTTTTATATTTCTATTATCCAGGACACTTCATCATCAAGATAGTTATAATCTTTCTTCTATTTTTCATTAAGATCTCATAAGCCTATTATTGGTGACTGAAGCTTGCCAAGACCTCCATACCCCTGCCTCTCTTCAGCAAGTACTTATCTTTTATACCCCAGTTGGAAACGTAGGTTCATCTCAGGCAGCAGTTTTTACATGCTATTTCAACTATGTCAAGGGCCTTGATTTTCACCATCTTCTTAAAGATTTTTGAAAATATCTTCATTCTGAAGTCTCTGAATTTTTATTTTATATGCATTGACTTCTTCTGGTATTTCTTTGCAAAAATACTTTGGTGTTTGTCTTAGTCCATTTGGATTGCTATAACAGAATACCATAAGCTGAGTAGCTTATAAATAATGGAAATGTATTTCTCACATTATTAGAGGCTCGGAATTCCAAGATCAAGGAGCCAACAGATTCAGTGTCTGGTGAGGACCTGCTTTCTGGTTCATAGATGGTGCTTTCTGGTTGTGTTTTTACATAGTGGAAGGGATGAAGGGTTTTTCTCAGGTTGCTTTTGTAAGGGCACTAATCCCATTACTGAGGACTACTGCCCTGTGATCTAATCACTTCCCAAAGTCCCTGCTTCCTAATATTATCACCTTGGGGGTTAGGAATTCAACATATGAAATTTGGGTGCGCAAAACTTTCAGACAATAGCAGTGTTTTTCCAATTTAGATCTTTGGCCTTGTCATCATACCCCCCGCCACCCCTCTCTCCACATGCTTTTTGTAAGAAACACTTTTCCAACCTCTTTAAAAATACTCTATTTTCCTCCTTCAGCTTAGAAAACCAAGTTTTAAGCTTGTTCCACAAGTGATTTTATGCTATATTATAAGCGAGTTATTTTACATGCAGAGGACATTGCCCAGATTCCTTATATATTTATTTCACTTTCCTTAATCCAAAATACATTCATAAGTTTGAACCACAAAAGCATTAAAGTGTCAGGCATTTCTGTATTTGCCAAGCCATAGCTTTGTTTCTCTTCTGGAAGGTAGCAGAAGCTGCTTTTGATGGAGTTATCCTTTTTGACTGGACCAGGAAAAATGTCCCCATGATGATGAGCAGGAAAGCATCTTTTCTTTCTATACCGGGCAGGTCTAAGGTAAGCCAGACTGAAGCAGATGATTCTGCCTTGCCTCCACCAAAGTCACTGTTGGATTGTAGATGAGAAAAAAAATGACTTAAACCTTGTACTGGGACAGTTCATTTTCTATCAGCTGGAGGCGCTTATGAACAAATGAGACCAAGATTTGTGTGTTATCTTGGATTTGGCTTCCTCATCTCTTAACAGTCAGGAGCAGAATCTTCAGAGATGTGATCAAAAACATCATAAGTACTAGGGGGAAAAATCCATCTTTTTACATTTGGGTTTGAACTTTATGTTTGTCACTGTTTCAGAATTGCTGAAATTACTAGAACAGGGTCTTTAGAGTAGAAGAATTTTGGTTTCTTCATTCTATCCAAATAAGTACAGAAGAAGGTTAACAAGGAATCAGGAAGACTGATATCGCAGAGTGTCTGTGAGGTAGATGAGGTAAAAAGTCAACCTAAAGGGACTGGTTAGGTTCTGAGCTGGAATAATGTTTGGAGGAAGTAACCATGAGAAACAAGATAGATAGTTCTCTTGCTTGATGATTTTGTTGAGTCAGAATGCCATCATGTAAACTGATTCATGTGTGTGTGTTTGTGTGTATGTGTGTGTGTTTAAGGAAGGATAATTAATGTTAGGTTTTATAACAGGAATTTTGTGTGAGGAAGGTTAAATTTGAAAACAAATGTGAATGCACTCAGCACATGGAATGGATGTCTCTCACCTTCAAGATTCCCATTTGCAGTTGACCTTTGACATTCCTTGTGCCTCTTTCTCATGCTTGGAGTGAACACTTTGGACCTGGTACATGAATTTCCACTTGCTCTGTGGCTCTCAGTGCTTTGTGGTCTTTAATCAGTTCTGTATGCCTGCTCTGTCTTCCTCTTCCAAGACAGCAAGCCTTGGCTGTCGGCTTGATCTGTCCATTGTAGTTTATACAGATGTTTCTTTTCTTTTTGTTTGAATGCCCCCAAAAAAACCCTGTTGACTGTGCTCCATCACGTGAGAAGATGCCCATGTGTCCTTCATAGTAACACTGTGAGGCATAATTATCCACACTTCAGTGATAATACACAGCCAACACAATTTAGCTTGCTTTATAGAGCTGAGGAAAATCAGTTCCCCTCACCCTCAGGCCAACTCTCTAGTGAGAGATTACCTCTTGGTAACACTTCAGTCTTTGGTTTAGCAGCTAGAATTCTTTTATAGTTTGGGAAGGATATGGGATCACATTTCTATGAGTGGGTCCTGGAATCTAGACTCCCATTTTTCACCCTCATACCCTCAGTTAACTTCTCTGTGTCAGTGACCTGCTGATGGGATAAAGTCCTTGGAGAAACTTTAGAATTCTGGTTTTGTTTTTGTTCTATGAAGGTCAAACTCACATAGTATAAATTTCCCCATTTTAAAGTGTACCCATCAGTGGCATTTGGTACATTCACAATGTTGTACAACTACTACCTCTATTTAGTTCCAAAACATTTTCATCACGCTACCATCACCCATACCTATTAAACCGTCACTCCTCATTCTGCCTCCCCTCATTCCCTGGCAATGACAAGTCTGTTTTCTGTCTTTTGTTTTTATAATAATAGATTACAGCCATATTAAGAATGAGATGTAACATGACTCATTTATCTAGTGACTCACTTATCCAAATGTTAAAAGAGAAAGTAAGAACTTAGGGACTGGAACTTCTTTTATATTCTTATATATCTAGGAGTTGGGCCGGGCACGTGGCTCACGCCTATAATCCCAGCACTTTGGGAGGCTGAGGAGGGTGGATCACTTGAGGTCAGCAGTTTGAGTCTAGCCTAGCCAACATGGTGAAACTCCATCTCTCCTAAAATACAAAAATTAGCTGGGTGTGGTGGCATATGCCTGTAATCCCAGCTACTTGGGAGGCTGAGGCATGAGAATTGCTCGAACCTGGGAGGCGGAGGTTGCAGTGAGCCAAGATTGCGTCATTGCACTCCAGCCTTGCTGGCAAGAGTGAAATCTTTCTTTCACCACGTTTTTTCACCACTCTTTCCATGTGGTGGGTGCATTCACATTTGTTTTCAAATTTAACCTGTTATAAAACGTAGCATCAATTATCCTTCCTTCCAAAACACATTTGATCTGACTTTTAAGAAGTAGATATATTTTTGTTTAAGCAGGTAGATAGGTAGTTAAATATAATGATTCAATTAACTTTTTCATTTTAAATTTTGGGTTTTTTGGTGAATTATATGAACGGTCTAGGAAAAATGAAAAATTTATGAATTACTATCCTATTTTAAGTACCTCCTTTTTTTCTTAAAGGGAAATATTTTTGAAATATTGATTGAATATTTATTATGAGAAGATGAGTGTACCAGGCATTAAAAAGAAAATGAAGGAAATATGAGATGCTTTTTCTCAAACATTGGTGGGTGGTTTTTGTCCTTTCAGCAGGATTTTTGTTTCATGAGTTTTTGTTGGTTCTTCATTGCTGCATTAAAGTTACTTTCAGAGGGCTCAGTCTCATAAAATGCCAGGATATCAAGGAGAAAATTGAACTCTGGCTGAAATCAATTGCATATTATGTTAGGAGACAGAGACTTCATGAAAATGCTTGATGTTAAGGGGCAGGAGCTGGATTTTCCTTTGATTCCTGATTTTAATATCAACCGTCAGTATTTAATAGTAAAAAGACATAGCTTCACATGTATTTTTAATTTCCTCAGATTTGAAAGTTGCATGAGTCTTAAACTGGTTCTTAGAAGTGGATTCCAGAATTGGCGTTTAAAATATAAAATTCACAGAAACTCCCAGTGGGGGGTCAGCTGGAGTGTCATTTTCAGGAACAAGCAATATTTATATTGTTCTTTGTTCAATATTTTGTACAGTTTTCATTTGGTAAATCTGGTTGTTATTAAAGTGACAAAGCTAATGGAATCACCTGCTGAGGTGCTGTCTCCCAGGAAGGCACCTCTAAGAAAACCTTTCCTTTCCTGACAGGAGATCATTATGAGATCCTGCCTCATAAGAGGGACCCCTAAGAGTCGATCTGGAACATTCCTCCATCCTGAGTGTTGGCTTTAATCCTTCTGCCACCATCTAGATACCCATCAGCCTCCAGCTTGGATTCCTTTCAAAAGATACTTAGAAAAAAAAGAAAAAGCTTTCAAGTTTAGCTAATCTTGAGATATCTAGTTCCATGACTTTTTCCATGTGTGTACAGAGAAGGAAGTGACTGTGTTCCAGTTCAATGTATCTTAAAGAGTGGTCCACATAGAGTCAGCAGGTACTGGTAAGCCAAACTTCTGCCTTTTTAAAATTTTTATTTTCTTCAGATTTTATTTTAAGTTCAGGGGTACATGTGCAGGATGTGCAGGTTTGTTACATAGGTAAATGTGTGCTGTGGTGATTGGCTGCACAGATCAATCCATGACCTAAGTATTAAGCTTAGCATCCATTAACTATTCTTCCTGATGCTCTCCCTACCCCCAGCCCCTGCCTACAAGCCCCAGTGTGTGTTTTTTCCCACCATGTATCCATGTGTTCTCATTGTTCACCTCCTGCTTTTTAGTGAGAATATGTGGTATCTGGTTTTTTGTTCCTGCGTTAGTTTGCTGAGGATAATGGCTTCTAACTCCATTGATGTCTCTGCACAGGACATGATCTCGTTCTGTTTTATGGCTGCATAGGATTCCATGGTGTATATGTACCACATTTTCTTTATCCAGTCTATCATTGATGGACATTTAGGTTGAATCTATGTCCTTGCTATTGTGAAAACTGTGGCAATGAACATACATATGTATGTATCTTTATAATAGAATGATTTATATTCCTTTGGGTATATACCTAGTAATGGAACTGCTGGGTGAGGCATCAGCATTCCAGATGATTCTAATGTAGGTGATGTGCAGATCACACTTTGAGAACAACTGTCCTAGCCCTTGAAATCATTTTGGGCCTCATTTTGTCCCCCAGTGTATTTGTTTTCCCTCCTTGTTTTGAAGCATGTGAACATTTGGTTAGAAGGCCATGACCTAATCCCAGCCATTAGGAAAAATGTTGACGGATACAAGAGTGAATTCAGAGCCCTGAGGCAAGCCACTGGAGACTTCTCTCCAAGTTGACACTCTGCCTTATGAATACTGAAATTCAATCCGTTTTAAACCCCTTTATTTGGCTTGTTATTTGGCCCACATTTTTCCTGTCTTGTCCTCTAGGATCTCATGAGAGATTTTGTCAAATGCCTTGCTGACATGCAGATATGCCAGATTTGTAGAGTTGCCCTGATCTACCAGTTCAGCAAACACATTTCGTTTTTTTTAAAGGAAAGAATTTAAAAGAGCGAGAGAGAAAGGAAACTAAAATTAAAAAAGGAAAAGAAAAATGATATTTAATTTGGCATGTATTCCTTTTCCTGATAATCCAAAGATATAAATTTGAACCCACAATTTTTTTTTTGGTTATTTCATCTGGTATCCTCAGATTATAAGCTATATTTCACAGTAGTCTCTAAAGCTCAACAAAGAAATCCATGTGGATTTTCCAGGGAGGTTTCGCCTCCCCAAAGGAACATGTTCAGACTTAAGTGTGGTAAGTCATTAATACTACCCTTCTTCTTTGTGTGATGGGAAGGGGGTGGTCATTGACCCTCAAGCAGTGATTTTTTTGGGAGCAGTGCAGAAAAGGGCATTTCCCTGTGTAAAATCTCTGAAGGCTTCAAACTGGTCACTTCTTACCATCTCGTTTTGAGTCAGACCACCCTCATTACTGCTAGGAGGCCTTAACAAGTGTGTCTGTTCTTCTTGTGCATTGGAGAGGAAACAGGTAAAGAGTTGTTACCCTAAAGAGAAAGGAAAATTCTTTGAGCACGTTTGAATAACAAAGTTATATTTCTCATCAAATTTCTTTTTAGGAAAAGAGAAGAAAATAGATGTGTCTTGGAATTCTGACCATGAGACCACAGAAAAGAACTCTGACCCATAACTTCTTTAAGCGAATTCCTCCCCCAGCCCTCTGTCCCATGATGCAATGATTCATTGTGAAAATCTAAAGCAAACCAAATTTCAGCACGTACAGAAGCCAGAGTACTCAGTATCAGGGAGATCATGCACTGCTATCATCCCTGGAAGACTGATGGTTCAAAGGTTCAGCTAATGTGCTTCCCGATGTACGGGTTAAAAAAAGTAGGGGAAGCAAATTAATTATATTCAAAAGGAATTTAAAGGAGACTAATCAGTGCAGTGGAAGAGACCGGGAGCTGTTTACAGATGTGCCGAGATGTAGAGAAATCAGTATTGGCTTTGTCTAGAAGAAGGAGTGGGGCTCCTCTTCTCTAGCTAATTAAAGCAAGCTTATCTGTAAATTTAGTTATTCATAAGGCTTGCTTCCATGGAGCTGCCGTTTTTCTAATAGGATGGGAAGGCTGGGTTTCTGTAAATGTGGGTTAGTCATGTGATTAAGTGACCCAGATTTCCGCAGACAACCAAAAGAAGGAGCAGAGAGAGGATGTGCCAGCTCCTGCCTGCACAGTACAGCATGGGCACACCTAGTACCTACTCCGTATGCTGAAGGCAGAGCTTGAATGTGCATGTTTTCACTTGAAAATTGCATCATAGTATTCCTCCTATAAGAAAGCAGCACCAAGCACCAACTCTGTCTATTTCTTTTCAATTACTTCTTTTTCTAAAGTCAGGAAGGGACCTTTTAAGCATTTAAATTATGGTACATCTTTAAATGCTGTGGCTGTGTTTGAGCTAGCTGGCATCCCAGGAAATGGGCTGGTGTTTCCAAGTGTCCATAGGTGGAGAGTCTAGATGTGGACTCCTGCTGATTTTATTTTATTTTTGAGACAGAGTCTTATTTTGTTTTATTTTTGAGACAGAATCTTGCTCTGTTGCCCAGGCTGGGGTGCAGTGGAACAATCTCGGTTCACTGAAGCCTCTGCCTCCCAAGTTCTAGCGATTCTCGTGTCTCAGTCTCCCGAGTAGCTGGGATTAGAGGCGTGTGCCAGCACGCGCAGCTAATTTTTATATTTTTAGTAGAGATGGAGTTTTGCCATGTTGGCCAGGCTGGTCTTGAACTCCTGGCCTCAGGTGATCCACCTGCCTCAGCCTACCAAAGTGCTGGGATTATAGACATGCGCCACTGTGCTTGGCTACCTCTTGCTGATTTTAGACACCTTATCTCATTAGCATTTTATTATCTGTTTTTACATTTTCATTATAATGTAGCAACTATTTTCATTGCATGGTCAGCTAGTTTTTTTCCTCTTATAAATGATATTCAAGATTACATGGTTTACTAGAGGAAAAGTAGAAAACATGAATATGCGAAACACAAAAGAAAATAAAATTGGCCAGGTGCACTGGCTCATACCTGTAATCCCAGCACTTTGAGAAGCCGAGGTGGGTGAATCGCTTGAGTCCAGGAGTTCAAGGTCAGCCTGGGCAACATGGTGACACCCTTTCTCTACTAAAAATACAAAGCCATTAGCTGGGCATGGTGGTATGTGTCTGTAGTCTCAGCTACTTGGGAGGCTGAGATGGAAGGATCACTCGAGCCTGGGAATTTGAGGCTGCAGTGAGCTGAGATCATGCCACTGCACTCCAGCCTATGATGGAAAGAAAGAAAGAAAATAAAGAAATTAAAAGTGAGAAAATAAACTCACCCTTTCTACCACCACTCAGAAATAACCATTCTTACTCTTTTAGGTCAACAAGCAAGAGGCAGTTTTGTTACCTAGCTTGAAATCACAGTCTGTCACTGCTCAGCTATGGGATTTGGGCAAATTACTTGATCTCTTTGTATCTCAGTTGCCTTATTGGTAAAATATGGACACCTACCTCAAGAAAATGCCTGGGAACATATACAAGACTTCAAACATAGTGAACATTCAATAAATGGTTGTTGAAAAAGACATTGAATGAATGCGTAGATGAAACATTTCCCACGTAGTATAAGATCGTTCATGTATCTGGTTGCTAGTTCATTGCCTACTGCAATAATAAAACAGAAAGGAATTCACCCAGTGCGTGAGCAATAAGTACTGTGTAAGTGTTAGTTATTATTATTGCCTGACACATTATTAGTATTCATTAGATATTTGTTGAATGAATGGATGTCAGTCACTGCCCTTGGGTAGTTTAAACTTGAGAGAAGACAAGAGAAGATTCATGAAACAATAAATAAGTGGTGAGCCATTTGGTACTCAGTTTGAGGGGAGAGCTCCCCAGGGGCTGTTTTATTTGGGGATTTCCTTGGAATGTTCAGCTGATTAAACTGCTCCTATTACAGCCTGAGTGACACTGGGTAACAGATCTGCGACTGGATCCTACATCATCCCACCACATAAGTGGAATATATCATGCCTTCATTCATTCATCTTTTCCCATTCCTTTTCAACAAGCATTTTCTAAGTGCTTACTGAGTGGCAGGAGCTGTGTAGGATTCTAGACATCCAAAGACATTTGCTGTCGCCACTGTCTTGTTAGGATATCTGTGGCTCAGAGGGGATTTATAATGTACTGTGATAAATGCTATGAGCCAGCAATGCCCAAGGATTGTGGGAGCTAGTATGTGTGTGGGTGTGTGTGTGTATGTGTGACAGAGGGAATGTCAGAGCATCCTTTCCTCAAAGAGGTCCAGTTGGAAACAAGTCCCAATAGAGGAATAGGTATTATTCTAAACCAGGAACACAAGAGTAGCATTTGCAAAGATTAGGCAGAGTGAAAAAACTGGGAGGTGTATACAACATGGCTAGAGCTCTGAGCTGTGGAGAGGCACAAAGGTTCTTTCTTTTATTGGTGAGTGGGAGTGGTTACATTAAACGGTTTTAAAACTGGGAGTGACAAGATCAGAACTTCATTTTGGAAAACTAGCCAAAATCTGTGTGTGTTGCAGGGGGAGGGAAAAGGTGGTGGGATAGACTGGGGCCAGGAAGACTAGTTGTTGGAAACCAGAAAGAAGGGACTGAACTAAGGGTAGGGGAGAAGGGATGAATCAAAGAGCCCAATTCAAGATGTTAGGGAGGGACAGTTCACGTAATTTGTCAATCAGTGATTGTGTCTGTATGTTTGTGGCTGGATGTAGGGGTAAGTGACTAAGAAGGAATTAATGATGCTTCTCAGGTTTCTGGCTTGTCGTGGTATGCATGGTATGGTGAGACCTTCTAGCTAGATTAAAAATATAGGAGACAGAGAAAGGTTAAGGCGAGAAGATCCTGTATAAGTGGATTTTGATGAGCCACTGACACGTCAGGCAGAGCTTCTGAATGGGAGTGGTGCTGAGGAGGAACAGCAGTGGAGGGAAAGCTGGGAAACATGGATTTCTTCATGTAGATCATCTCCTACTTGGGTCAATAGATAGCTCCTGATTTTTCCTCATTAAGTAGCTTCAGGAGCTAAGTTCTATCTTCTTAGAGTAATTGTCCTGTCAATACTGAACCATGGTATACTCTCCTTGTTTTAAATACAGTACAAAGATCTTTTCTGGTGCAGGAACTTAATCTGAGCCACTAATTTCCATTTTGGGGCTTTTTGCCAGGCTATTTGAGGCAGCATTTAGAAGCAGAGAAAAGTAGATTAGCAGTGACTATAGTTTTTAATGTTTAGACTCCAAGCTGATAAAGCAATGACATTTTTATTATTTCAGCATAGTTTTGTGGATGTGTCACAATTATTTATATGGTTTTTGTAGGTAAAGGAAATTAAATTCTTTGAGGAACTGTGCCCTCACTTTGTGACTGAATCTATCTGGTGCTGCTCTTTCTTCTCCTTTCCCTCACTCCCTTACATGGTCAGGTCATTTTAAATATGTCCAGTCTTCAGAGGAGACACCTCCTGATCTCCCAACCATCACTGAGGGTGGAAGGTAGTTCTTATTCATCATTTGTTTCATAGTGATCAACACCTTGGGTTAACATCTTTGCTGAAAGGGAAATGATAGGGAAGCAATATGCAAAAGATGAAGACATGGCTATAATTTAATTCTTAATTGTTCTAAAGTGACATATTTCAGACATAGCAGGATAAAGAATTGGGTACATGTTTCAACAGCATTTATTTAGGATTTACTTTGATATACCAGATGTTAGGGTTTCCTTGTGGAGGGATAAGGGATTGCATATATATAAGCAACAGGACCTAGTAGTTCTGACCTGAAGAAGCTTATTCATTTCCTAAGGAAGATGGGTTTTCAAAGAAATACATGCAAATCAATGACAAAAGTACTATAATAAAAATATATCCAAAATAGTATGGAGATTCAGAGCATAACTGCCTGGAAAATGCTAAGAAATTCTTTACAGAAGAATGCTTCATGGGCAGTCTATGGGCTTGTCTGTCTTGTTTGGACCAGATGGCAGACTTGTTGAAGATCATGTCCCTTTCCCTGAACTGGACTTTCTTTCCATTTTATCTATGCTGCTTCAAATGCATTTGTTGCTTGGCTTTGTATGGCAGTTTCTTAGGCATAAGTCTTTCTCCTATACTCTCCTGGAACATCTTCAGGGCAAGACCCCTGTTTGTTCAGCTGTCCATCCCCTGCCATACTCAGTAGGTGTCATAGCAAGACATGAAATCTTACGTTTTATTCTCAGAACAGCACTTTAACATTGATGTTTAATTTTTTAATTTAATGCACCATTTTTAAAGATGAGAAAACTAACACACAGATCATTGAAAACTTTTCTCAAGGTGTCTCAGTCAGTTTGGACAACAGATGGATTTCTCACAGTTCTGGAAACTGGGAAGTCTGAGACCAGCTCAAAGATGAGTTTCTTGGGAACCTGGCTTTTGCCCACAAAGGACATAATAATGGTGACTACTGTTTTCTGTCCTGGTGTCAGGCTAAGTATTCATAAACACCTTGACTTGATGTTTACAATTTCACAAAGTAGATTATTTGTATTCTTGTTTAAAGGTAAGAAAATAAGTCGGCAAACTTACAAGTTTGGGGGAAAAGGCTTACATGCAAGGAAAGTTAAACAAAAATAGATTTAAATGGAAAGACTAATGATATTAGAATATCTTAAGGCAGAACGGACCTAGTTTTCAGATGCGTGGTACTTAACAATAACTACCATTTATTGTGTGGTATGGATGTGGCTTATTCTTGGTGAAGCACTTTACAATAATCTTCACAGTAGCAGTTAGAAGTGAGGAAAATGGGCTTTTCCTTTTACTGATAATGAAATAGAGGTGCAGAGAAGGTAATTGCCGACGATCACATGAGTGTCAGGATACGTGTCAGGTCTTTTTCCACTACTTATTTCCTCAAATACTATGGAATTATAGCAATGTAACATGTTGAGATGTTAAACTCGGAGTTTTTCTTTTTTACCCTATCTTATGTATGGTCTCTGTTTAGTCAATCAGGGTCTCAGGGTCTTCACATTACCTTGTGGAAAATCAGGGGCATTTTAGGCAGGAGCAGAGCAGGTGGGAGGCACGTCCATAGAAAAGCAGTGGAAGCAAAAGAAAAAAGCCTGTTTTTTTTTTTTTTTTTCCAAAACTTTCAAAATAGACTCTTGAAGTCCACATCAAAAATGAGAGTTTTAAAAGCAAAGTTTTTGATCTTAAGAGCTAGGTTTTGTTGAGAGAAGAAAGGGCTCCTGAAATAAAAAATAAAGTTCTTGTAAAGTTGGGAATAAAGTTTATGCCATAATAGATTAGGAGAAAGACTAAAGGAAGATCTAAAAGCTTTCTTTCCTATATAATCCTCCCAAGACTGGGATCTTTAGGCTGGTAGACAGGGAGAGTTACGTAGGACTTGAGTAGGGAACAGGGCTCTTGAGCTGCTGTGGTGGGACTGGGCCTCGGCTAACCAACAGGGAGAGAATCAAAGCAAGTATGGAGAGTTTGTCCAGCACCAGCCATGACCATCTTAGGGAGCCCAGCCTGAACCTATTCTCCTTCACTTTTGAAAGGAACATCTGAAGTCACCGGCATCAAGGAGCCATAGTTGTTGCTCACCATCACTTACCATGCCTTCCAAGGATGGATGTCTGCCTGCTGCTAATGGATTGACCACTAGAATCGATAGTCCTCTCAGTGCCCCAATATTGTGCTGAGCTTTCATGTGAACCACTAACTTTGGACATTCTCCTTTTAAAAAAAGGAGAATGAGGAACAGGATTGCCCTGCAAAGAAAACCAGTTCTTGTCTGAGTGAGACTAACTATTCAAAAGGAGAAGTGAAGAATACTCTAATATGGCCTCCTGGAGCAAGAACGACCAAAGCAGGACTTCCAGGAATGGGTAGAAGCTGGGAGGACTGAGGGTGAGACAAGCCTGTGAGGTCTGGGAGCAGGGTGAGCAAAAATGTAGTCCTGGAGAAGCACAGTTAGAGTTGAACAAGTTCTTCTTCAATCTTGCGGTTCTGGACTGGGGCTACATTCTGGCAAAGGAGCCTTTGAATGGCAGATTAGGGTTTAGACATCAGCTTGTGTGCAGTGGGAAACCATTGAAGCTGTCTTTTATTTGCCTGTTGATTTGTATGACTCGATAAAATCCTCTACTGAGTGTTTCCCATAGTACCCACTTAATTTTTAAAAACAACTCCAGAGAGGTTAACAACTCCAAGTAGCCTAAGGCTGTGTAACTGAGAAGAGGTAGAAGTCAGCAGATTTGATTTTACATCCATGTCAGACAAAATCGTGTACTTGTTCAAACCTTTCACTCAGTCTTTTATTGCCTCCCCGATGTTTGATAATGCCAGAGCCCAGAGTGGACAGACTCTAAGTGGAATCTAGGGGACAGACAGTCGAAGACCTAGATATGTTCCTGCAACCTTGCCAATAAGTATAAGTCCATGACATCACCACCCCCCCAGTTTTACCAGCTTGCTTATTCCCAGGTTAGGTGACCCCTTGTTCTCCTAATTTCTATCTCTCTGGGAAGCAAAATGAGTGTCAGTCACCCCTAAGCTTTGGCCCCAATGCTGTAGGCAAATAGTTCTTTATCTCAACCTCTTAATTCTAGATCTGTACTTTACACAGGATCAGTGTGTGTAATCTTTTGTTCTTTTGTCTTCACAGTAACTTAATTCCTGTGGTAAGGGAGGACCATGTGTATTCTTAAGTGTGGGTCCTTATTATCTGTATGTAGTTTGCATCTGTATTCTGTCAGCTCATTAGTTTGTCCACTTTTCATTCAGTTAATGACAAATGTGGAGTATACAAATGTTTGACATTCAAAACAGACAGCTCTGCAGTTCTGTGCTTTTAGATCATTTACTCATTTCTTCTTAGAGACTTACCTAAATTAGCATGACAGTGGCCGTGTTTCCTCATAGTTGTACATGTCCTTTATAGAGTTATATTTAGCACCCCAGAATTAGGAAGGAGATCGTTAACACCAACAATTCATTGAGATAAACAGGACCAGTGTCCTCATGCTCTTTTCATAGATGAGGAATCCACAATACCCAAGAGTTGAACTACTGTCTGGTGAGGTGGTGGCGATGTCTCGGAATGCTCACTTGTGTTCATTCCTCTGGCATTCAGCATTACATTCAGGGTAGAAGCAGCTATGATTTCTCCCATAAGGACAGCCAGGTATGTGCTGGCTTATCACATGCAGTTCTGTGCTTTTAGGTCATTTACTCATTGGCCAGTTCATGTCTCTGGCCATGCACGCATACACATTATATTCCAGCCAAATCAAACCATGCTCATTTTCCAAAATGTTCCATACATTTTTTTACCTCTAAGCATCTGCAGGCATTGTTGTTCTTGTTAATAGTATTACCAAATAATAATAATGATAATAGCTACCAATTATTGAGTGCTAAGATCTTTACTCACATTTTCTTATTTAGTATTATACGATTTTCCCATTTAAGAGATGAAGAAATAAGGCTTGGGGCATTTGGTGAGACAGAACATATTTCTATCTCACTCTCAAGTTGCTCCCTCTGCCTCAGCGCTGCTTTCTTCCTGGCCACCTGGCTCACCACAATTTATCCTTGGGACTCAGGGTATCTGTCTCTTGCTCTCTACCTCTCCCCCCAAATCCCCAATCTATACTGAATGCTGCTCCCTTGAAGTGTCTACACCACCCTATACTGTAATATAGCACATTGCACACTGCACTACATTGGATAGCTTATCTGGCTAACTCCTTTACTAGAGAAAGGGACCACCACATCTGTCTGGTTTCTTGTTGTGTCTCCAGGCTGAGTAGTGCTAGACTGTCCTTGCTCAATAAAGGTAAAATAAGTGGCTGAAAATGACTTGGCAATTGTGGAAGGAGAAAGCTCTCCAGAACCCTTCAGCTATGTACAGGTTGTTGCTCTTGAAGCCCCTCCTCTCCTAGCCCATAGCAGGTGATCAGCAAATATTTGTTGATTGACTGAATGAATCTGATGAAGAGGATTCTGAGCAATTAATGATAGGGAGCTTTGGGAAATCTGGCAGTGCCTTAGTTGGGGGTTGGAGGAGTAGGAGGAACTAGGGGCAGTGGGATGGGTATGGGTAGGAGTGTCTGATCCCATCTCTGAGTTTCTAACAGGCCACCTTTTTTTGGTCTTTGTGAGTTTCTGTTTTCTAAGTGGAACCTAAATGTCAGTTACGTAGGCAAAGAACAAAATAATTCTCTAGCTGCTATTTCTTTTCCAGCTGGCTTTATACCATTAGAGACAGATGAAAGAGACCTATGGAAGGCGGACCTTACCTGGTTTTACATGCACATGTGTACCTGTGTGTGTGTGTGTGCGCGCCTGTGTGTATGCACACACACTCATGTGTGTCTGGGGACCGGGGAGAGGTTCTGTTTTGCCACCAGCCTCTCTTTGAAAGGCATTGCTGTCATCACAGTGAAACATGTGGCATCAAAGCAGCAGCAGCAATTATGCCACCATTTGGATGTCTGTGCTATGGCAGCATCTGCTGATGCTTTGAGACTCTTCTGCCAGGATTTTGCCTGCCAAACCATCTGAACCATATGTTCTCATCAGCAGGAATACCGGCATCCCAAGTCTTTCAGGGGTGAGGCATCATAGATCAACGACCGACATCTCGATCTGGATAAGCACAGCTTGTGTTTGGCTTAGATAGAGGAGGGCAGGGGAAGGGATGTTTTGCAATTTTGATTTTTGAAACAAAGGTATTAAATATAATGTTGAATTTACTTATGATCCACAATAATTGGCAGTGTAATTAATGGATTAATTAATTATGAGTGCAGTATTTTTCCAAGACCTAATCTACTGGCTCGTTAGTGAGAAGCATCATTAAACAGAATAGCAGGAAGGGCTTCACTCAGAAGTAGTTGTTTTTGTAAGTGGCACTAGAGTTTCTTTAACTTCTGGTCGGGGAGGGTCTCACTTTCCGTTGACACTAACATGGGGATTTCATATGCTACTGACTTGTTATCTTTTAATATCTCAAGAATTGCTCTTGATTGCTTTCTGACTGTTACAGATGTATATGTTCTATTATCTACCCCTCTTTCTTCTAAAGAAGAGAGATGCTTGTCAAGGGCGGGGACTGCATCTTCTATTCCTTTCCACTCCTAGAAACCTGCCACAGCACTGGACATGTAGGAGGTGCTCAGTAATTCACTCAGTGAAAGAATAACATTGGCAAGTAAGGTTTATTAAGGAGGCACTATAGTGTGGTTAAGTCACTGATAGATTATAAAAATTAAAACTTTTTAGGCCTGACACAGCAACTCACATCTGTAATCCCAGTACTTTGGGGGGCCAACACGGGCAGATCGCTTGAGCCCAGCAGTTCGAGACCAGCCTGGGCAACATGGCAAAACCCTGTCTCTACAAAAAATTTAGCTGGGGGTGGTGGCATGCAGCTGTGGGTGGAAGGATCGCTCAGGCCTGGGAATTGGAAGCTGCAGAGAGCTGAGATTGTGCCACTGTGCTCCGTCCGGCCTATGCTGGAAAGAAAGAACAGAAAAAAATTGAAAGTGGGAATATAAACTCACCCTTTCTACCACCACTCAGGAATAACCATTCTTATTATTTTGGGGCAACAAGCTAGAGGCAGTTTTGCTACCTAGCTTGAAATCACAGTCTGTCACTGCTCAGCTGTGGGATTTGGGCAAATTCCTTGATCTCTTGGTATCTCAGTTTCCTGAGATACAAAAAAAAGAAAAAAAAAAAAAAAACTTGTATCAAGAAACTCCTTATTTCTATATATAACAAGAATTAAAGGAAAAAACTCTCATTTTCAAATTGAATCTACAGTCTTTCCATTTTCTTGGACAATTTAAAATTAATAGGAAAAATGTTCTTATTGTAGATGCCGTAGAATGTTTGTACTTACCAGTTATACAGATGAAGGCTACCGGAGTCTTTAAAAGTTGTAAAAGTTTCTAGTTCTTTTCCTACACTGCCTAACTTTTAAAATTGAAACAAATTAAATATATCCTCAGAATTCAGTTCCCATTAAGGCAGGGATGTCTGTTTTGTTTTCTGCCACACCCATTGGCTAGGAGAGTAACTGGTATATAGTAGGTGTTGAATATTTGCTGAATGAATGGATGAACCCTAGGTCCTTTCCAACCCAGTTGAGAGTGAGTAGTATACAATAACCACTGTCCTGCTTAATACCATTAGCTAAAATATTTTCAGGAGTACTAAAGACATTTTCCTACAAATTTTCCAGATATATTCTCTTTTGGTCCTTTACCAGTTTCTTGCTTTGTCTTCCTGTAATGCTGAACGACTTGAGTTTAAATAGGTACTTGAATTGACTGACAGTATTAACATTGTTCAGCACTTAAGAGTCTCACCTATCATATATAGTGGGTGCTCATTAGGTATTTGTAGAAACAGTGCAGCTTGTCTGATTGCCTATCAGGTCTCTTCTGTACATGGTCACCTTTTTGCTCATTAGTATTTATAAGCCAAGGCTGTATGCAATTATGCCCAGGTCTTTCATACGAGCCTCATCTCTTACCTTGTCTGTCGAGAGTTCAGCACTACAGCCTCATCACAGTTCTCTCTGTTCTACAAAGATGCCCTTTTTTCATGCCTTCTTTTTCCTCCTTACTTTGCATCCCTATGATCCAGATTCACTGTTGCTTTTTTTTTTGAGACAGAGTCTCACTCTGTCGGCCAGGCTAGAGTACAGTGGCAAGATCTCGGCTCACTGCAACCTCTGCCTCCCAGGCTCAAGCAATTCTTCTGCCTCAGTCTCCCGAGTAGCTGGGATTACAGGTGTGTGCCACCATACCCGGCTAATTTTTGTATTTTTTTAGTAGAGATGGGGTTTCACCGTTTTGTCCAGGATGGTCTCGAACTCCTGACCTCAGGTAATTCGCCCACCTCGGCCTCCCAAAGTGCTGGGATTACAGGCGTGAGCCACCATGGCCAACCTTTGTTTTTTTGTTTTGTTTTGTTTTTTGAGATGGAGTCTCAGTCACCCAGGCCAGAGTGCTGTGGCACAATCTCAGATCACTGCAATCTCTGCCTCCCAGTTTCAAGCTATTCTCAGACCTCAGCCTCCCGAGTAGCTGGGATTATAGGCGCCTGCTACCATACCTGATGAATTTTTGCATTTTTAATAGAGACGAGGTTTCACCATGTTGGCCAGGCTGGTCTCAAACTCCTGACCTCAGGTGATCCTTCCGCCTTGACCTCCCAAAGTGCTGGGATTACAGGCGTAAGCCACCGCGCCCGGCCCAGTGTCACAATTTTTGCTGTCTTCCTTGGGCATCCTTGGCTCCTTTTTTTCTCTTTCTGTGTTAATATTTAGCCACTTGTACTGCAGTATAAACTCATTTGGGTGTCTCTCCCCTTAGGAGAAACTAGTGTTTTACCCTGTTTCCTCTCCCCTACAGCCATTCCACTCTAACACCCAGTCAGTCATGGGCACATCCAGACCCTGTCGATGTTTACAGAAGAAGATAATAGCTTCCCTCACCTACAAGTGTGGGAGTAAATAGGTGTTACATCTAATAAATCTGAAGGGAATGGTGCACTTTCGTGAGCCAGGCATTTTACAACTTTAATGCTCAGAAACTTTCCAAGATGAACATGAGCATGAATCTACTTTGTTCTGAGGAAACAGACACTTGGGGCAGCTGAGTATAGTGTTAAAGTGTAACTAGTCCCAAACCAGGATTTGTTTACTTATCTAAAACTTTGTAGCTCTGCTTTCCTGCTTGCCTTGTTGTCCCATATACAGGTGTTTTATCTAAGCCAGAAGGGCAGAATTTACAAGTCCATACACTTACTCTCATACAGCCTGGCAATGGAAGATCCCGTCTACATGTGTGGATAAAATCATGGAGTGGTTTGTGGCCAGCAGGAATTGGGTACTGAGGTATGTGGTATGGATCAGTGGCCTCTCCTGGACCATTGGTGGAGAACAGCCAGAGACCCCATGGAAGTGCGAGGTTGAGATGAGAAATCACAGCTCAGGAGTCAGCCATGGTGGGTCTCCCCATCTCATCATACTGTTCTTAGTAACAGAATAAGTCACTAAGTTGTGTTTTGTTGACCCTTTGTTACTTTTTTTTTTTTTTTGAGATGGACTTTAGCTCTTGTTGCCCAAGCTGGAGTGCAATGGCGCAGTCTTAGCTCACTGCAAACTCCGCCCCCTGGGTTGAAGCGATTCTCCTGCCTCAGCCTCCCAAGTAGCTGGGATTATAGGCACCTGCCACCACACCCAGCTAATTTTTGTATTTCTAATAGAGACAGGGCTTCACCACGTTGCCCAGTCTGGTCTTGAACTCCTGACCTCAGGTGATCCATCCGCCTTGGCCTCCCAAAATGCTGGGATTGCAGGCATGTGCCACCACGCCTGGCCCTGTTTGTTACTTTTATGGACCACACACCTTTATAAATAAATGAGATTTGGTAATAGTGCAGTTTTTATCAATTAATGATAGTACAATCCTATCTTACAGGAATTTCATGACACCTCACTTGTGCCACCAATGTGTGCTACACTAAACTGTAGTGGGGATAAAACTGTTAGCAAAATGCTTTTTGGTTTGGTCTTTATATTAAAAAAAAATTAACTGGGATTTTTGGGGGGATTTGGGCACTAAGCAGTACATTGGCCCAGATGTTAAAAGTTAATTTCTAAGGGATGGGGGGGATCTTGTTTATGGTATTGGAAGGAAGCTTAAAGGGAATTAGTTTAATTGTGTCAGAATATTAAGCAATCTTCTGCCGTCTGCTGTCAGCAGTGCATGGGTCCCCTAAGGTTCACTTTTCCATTACTCTGACTTTCTCCCTGTCTAGATGGAGTTCCCAATATCATTAACATGCCTCACATAGTTTCTTTTGAAGCTTTGGCTGGGTTAAATCACTTTTACTTATGCAAAGTGGATTGACTAAAACCTTTTCCCCAAACACCTGCCAGACCAGCTATTTTCGTTTCCCCTTGCAATGGACTCATAGCAAGTCTCACGCATGCATCACCAGATCACCAGCTACTCCATTTAATTGTGCTGCTCTTTCCACTCATCTTTCCAGAGAAGCTTGCTTTTTCCAGAAACTGCCTTCCATCCCCCTCTTGTGAACACGCCACCTCTTCTCCTTCCCAGAATTTTTTTTCTTTTTTTTTTGCCTGCCTTCTGTCTTAAGGGGATTGCCCAGATAGGTATCAGTGACACTCTATTTCCCTGTGTTATGGAATACTGTTTTACAAACTTTTTTTTGACTATAATCTACAGTAGGAATTAGATTTTATGTTATAACCCAAAATACACACAAATACACACATACACACATACGCATGTACACAAGGACCACCATAACAAAAACTGGGGGGCTACAACAGCAGAAATGTATTGTCTGACAGTTCTGGAGGTAAGAAGCCTGCAATTAAGGTGTTGGGAGGGCCACACCCTCTCCAACTGTTCTAAGGGAGAATCCTTCCTTGTCTCTTGCTAGCTTCTGGTGGTTGCCAGCACTCCTTGGCTTTCCTTGGCTTATGGATGTATTACTTCAGTCATGCAGCCATTTTCTCCCCATCTTCACATTGTCTTCCCTCTGTGTGTGTCTGTCTCTGTCCAAATGTCACCTTTTCACGCCTGTAATCCCAGCACTTTGGGAAGCTGGGGCCTCCCAAAGTGGATCACCTGAGGTCAGGAGTTCAAGAGCAGCCTGGCCAACATGGCGAAACCCTGTCTCTACTAAAAATACAAAAATTAGCCGGGCATGGTGGTGCATGCCTGTAATCCCAGCTACTTGGGAGGCTGAGGCAGGAGAATTGCTTGAACCTGGTAGGCAGAGGTTGCAGTGAGCTGGGATCATGCCATTGCACTCCAACCTGGGCGAAAGAGTGTAACTCCATCTCAAAAAAAAAAAAAAAAGTCATCTTTTTATAAGGACACAAGTCGTACTTAATTGGAGCCCACCCTACTAATTTTATTTTTAACTTGATGGCCTCTAGTACAGGTCCTATTTCCACATAAGGCTACATTCTGACATCTACTTGGGTGGGGGATATCTACCCAGCTAGGGCTCCAACCCATTGTGTTTAGGGAGACACAATTCAACCTATAATAAATAACTCACCTTAAATGATGCCTTCGTGTTCCATTCTGTTCTGTTCTATTCTATTCTATTCTATTCTATTCTATTCTATTCTATTCTATTCTATTCTATTCCATTCCATTCCATTCCATTATTTTGTTTAGAAATGTTGGTTGCTTTTCACTAACTTGATTTCACATTGATTTGAAAATACTGCTTGGGACAATGTTCTGAGTTTGAATCCTGGCTTCTCTGATTTTCAGTTTCTTTCAATAATAAACACAATCTTACTTCAGAGGATTGTAGTGAGAATCAAGGAGCAATATGAGAAAGTATTTGGTAAGGTAAGTATAGTAAAGACAAGTAAAAATGAGCAGGAAATCAGGAGCATTAATCTGTTCAATGAAACTATATAGAATCCTTTGTATCTGATATGATCAGGACCTCAAGTTGTTTGTTAACCAAATAATTCAATGAGAATGTAGGATTATTAGCAATTGCATACACATATATACACATACTAAGATGTAAATTATTCACAAGTTCTCCAACCTTTTAATGTAAGACTGAGAGTTTTGTGGTTGTTTTGTTAAGAGTCCCATGATTGATATTATACATCACGTTTCTTGCATAAAGCCCATATCATCATTGACCATTTCCTTTGGAGTTTCTTTATAATGGAGTGAAAATTTCAAAACACGAAATAACCTCAGGATAGAATTCAGACTAGAGATTCCTTTACCAATAGAGGAAATAGTTAATGATATTCCTGTAAAATTTTAAGATTGTCTTGTCCACATCTAATTTGATGGGTGATTTTTAAAACACTGATTCTCACTTAATTTTCTTTCCATGCACACTCATATGAAATATTTAACTAAATTTCAAAATGTTGTTAACAAGTAAAACTGGCATACCTAGTTTGGGGAACAAACTTGGTTGATTCTTGACAAGCACGCAACTTGGTTGGTGGGAGCAGGAGAGGAAATATCCTACAAAAATGCCTATTTTCCATGACCCTTTATTCCAACTATGGCCATGGGTTCATATTTTACAGAGGAAATGGAGAGCAATGGTTGATAAGGTGAGCCCCTTAAGTGCCAGTGGATTGAGGGAGCTTTTACCTTTTAACAACCACTTACACAAATCAGTTCTCAGCCACAGACAGCCTAGATGTTTTAGGAGACCCTGTGTAATCCTTCTGTAGCACTACTATCTGTGTATTCACCAGGGATCCAGGGTATGTCATCAAGAAGGCAGATCTGGCCAAAAGGAGGTGCAATACAGACAGAGCTGAGTTTGCTAAGTGTGTTTCTTCCTGCCTGCTATGCTTCAAGAGTCTGTTGGTGTGGGCTTGGGATGTATATATTCTTATCTAGGCACAGACTATTGGCTTCTCTTGGCTCTTGCCCAGAGCCTCTGAGATTGTCAGGAAGGGAAAATACACTTCGCAGTGGAGTAGCTTTCTCTATTTACATGGGTGACTTTTTGCCCGTGTTAGTATTTTTATCTAGCAAAATGCGTTGAAGCTGAACTTTTAAAAAGACATATGCATAATTTCATCAGGTGTTTATTATTAAGTGTCAAGTGATGATTCATTAACTGAGTGAAGTAATGCCAAAGAAATCCATAGAAGGCCTGAAGTCTGGCTGAAAACAACTGAGAGCCATTTTCTTTGTAACTGTCTTAGGTTTGCATCACTTATCCACAAAAGGTATAGGCTTTTGACTTTGATTATGTCCTTCTAAGTGTTTTCTCTGCAGATCACAGTCCTCAAAAAACAGACCTAATATTCAGAAGATCAGGTTAATGAGAAATGGCAAGTATTATAAATGGACCAAATAAGAAACCAAAATAAAGACAAAGATTTCTGAAATTAAAAGTGCTGTGGTTTGGCAATAAAAGGTCATGTCATGGCATATTTCTGCATTACTTACTTCCTGTCAGGTGTGCATTTTCTTATAAACAGCCCTATGAAGGAGATACTTTCTATAAAGTTTTTTTCTCCAAAGAAACAGACACTTGGACATTTAAATACTAGATAAGTAACAACAGGGTAAGCCATCTAAATAGAAGGGAGATAAATATCAAAATTAAATATAATATATAATAAAGTTATGAAGTAAGTTGATATGAACAACAAATGAGAGGAAGCACAAATCAGTAATATTCAAAATAATACATAATTTCAGGTTTAGTAGAAATTAAAAGAGTCAAATAAGTGTGTACAGATACTTACTAAGAGAATACCATAAAAACAATGTGTCAATAATTTACAAAACCTAAATGAAATGGAAAAATCCTGGGACAAATATAGATTATTAAACTTGACCTAAGAACAAATAGAAAACCTGAAAAGATTAAAACCATAAAGAAGACTTCTTGTTTCAACCCTGACACGTATAGAGTTTGGAAGTCCTTATTGTCATTCTTACAACAAGAGAAAAATGAAAAAACTGGAAATTTACTTTTCTTGATATTTGGTTACTTGGAGCAGAAACCACCAGATGCCATAAGCTGGCAGGGATACATTACTAGTTATTTTGATGAATTGCTGTAAACTGAGTGCAGGCTAGTGGGAGATTAATGAGCTCCTGGGAGCTGCTGTCTAACAAGGTCTTCACACTTTCACAGGCTTTTCCCCCTGGAACTCTACCAGGTACTCAGTAAGAGGATCCTCACAGCCCTGGGACAGGAGCTTGAAGGAGAATAGCCTTCATGAAACCCTTCCTGACTCTTCTCCTTAACAAAGACCTCATCTCTAGGAGGAAACACTTCCCCACAGGACAATTCTGAAAACTTATCCCAGCTGGGAGAAGACAATTTGGTCCAAAGAAATAAAAACCGTAGTCAACAGGGGAGCTTCAAGGAAATAACCAGGAAAGGGACTAGAGCTGAAGGTAGGGCAGAAATAAAGTTCTACCTGTGAAGAGGGACAGAAACACATCTGAAATTCACACCCTTAAAACACAGCCTCACTGAAAGACTGAGACTTAAGTAAGAAGACTTGCAACAGCCTCCTCCCCTACCCTCTACCACGATGACAAGGCTCCGGTAATAATAATAGTGGAGCCCAGCTGAAAAGCTGCAAGGCACATACTCTCTCTGAGAATCAGTACAAAGGTAAGCCCCAAAGCTCAGAGGAGAGGAACAAAGAAGCCTGCTATAGGGATTTGAAGACTTTGGCACCAGTAGCTACAATAAACATTAAACACAGCTCGTCTCAGATTAATAGAAATTCTCACACAATGGCCTATTTACTTCAGTACCTGTTATCCTATAGAACATGTCTGGCTTTCAACAAAAATTTACAAGGCATGCCAAAAGGCAAAGAAACAAAAAGCATCCAAAAACATAAAGCAAGCTTCAGAACCATACTCAGCTATGACACAGATTTTGCAATTATCAGGTAATTTAAAATAATTATGTTTAATTTGTTAAAGGTTCTAATGAAAAAAATATACAACATGCAAGCTTATATGGGTAATGTAAGCTGAGATATTAAAACTAAAAAAGAATAAAAATAAATGAAATTAAAAACTAAAATCCACAATAACAGAAATAAAGAATGTCTTCAACAAGTTCATAGGTAGACATAACACAATCATGGGAAAAAATATTGATGAACTTGAAGATAAGTTAATAAACCTTCCAAAACTGAGATGTAAACCAAGAAAAGGATGAGGACAAAAGAGACAAACAGAAAATTCAAGAGCTGTTGAAGAAAATTCAAGAGCTGTTGAAGAGAGTGGGAAAGCATAAATGATGTATAATGTTTTCAGGGTGAGTCTTTGTTTATTTTCTGTCCTAGGGGAGAAAATAATTAGAGTAATATTAGTCAAGAATTTTTGGGCTGGGTGCAGTGGCTCACGCCTGTGATCCCAACACTTTGGGAGGCTGAGGCGGGCAGATCTTTTGAGCTCAGGAGTTCCAGACCAGCCTAAGAAACATGGTGAAACCCTGTCTCCACACACACAAAAAAAAATACAAAAAAATTAGCTGGGCGTGATGACGTGTGTTTGTAGTCCCAGCTACTTGGGAGGCTGAGGTGGGAGGATCACTTGACCCGGGAGGTTGAGACGGCAGTTAGCTGAGATCGCACCACAGCGCTCCAGCCTGGGTGATAGAGTGAGACCCCCATCTCAAAAAAAAAAAAAAAAAGGAAAAAGAGCTATCCAAAATTAATAATAGACTCAAAACCATAAGTCCAAGAAGCTCAGGGAACACCAAGCAGAATAAGTATCAAAAACCAAAAAACAAAGACCAGCACCAAAAACCCCATAGCTAGACATGTCATATTTAAAACTGCAAAAAACCAAAGGCAAAGAGAAAATCTGAAAGGAAGATGGGGACAAGGGACATAAACAAGTGGAATTAGAAGTCAAAACTCATCCACTCATCCTTTCTACCTCCACCCAACCGTGCTTCATTCACTAACAAGATACCAGGCCCATCAGTCTTAGAGACAAGTTTACTTGCAAACTTGGTAGTACTATGGCCTCAGCTTACATACAGAGCTTGAGCTCCTCTCCACCATTCTGTCTCCAAAGAAAGAAAAATAAAGATGGGTATGGGGTGACAAATAGATGTAATGGCAACAAGCAGAAAAAGTCTGTGGTACCTGAGCAAGATGTCTGTTTACATTGATTTTGTACTTGAGGTTTTCTTTGTTTTTTCTTCTTACTTTACGCACTCTTTTAGGTTCTCACACTCAATATCTTCTTAAATTGTTTAATTCCAGGATTTTTCACTTTCTGTGTTTCCCTGAGCCAGTCTTATTCACTTCTTATTCCCTAAAAAGGAATGTTCTTTGTAACATCGAGAAGGCTCCCAGAAACAGTGAGTTAAATAAAATTCATTGCAGTATGTGATTAAGTGCCAGGTGGATATTGCAGAATGTAAATATAGGAGTTTAGAGATGAGAGCTGGAGGTACAATATAGGAAGATATAAAAGAGTTAGATTTGAGCTAGGACTTAAAATTTGGGATTGCTATTTGCAGAGGTAGAGCTGATTTCCAGGGGTGTTCTAGGCCAGAGCAACTGCGTTACTAAAGGCCCACCGTGGGGAATGTGTAGGACAATGCACTGGCTCGGTTGCTCCATCAGGAGAGAAAAGTTTGTATTATGGAGTGTTACAAAATAAGTATGGCGGCTAGGCGCGGTGGCTCATGCGTGTAATTCCAACACTTTGGGAGGACGAGGTGGGAGGATCACAAGGTCAGGAGATCGAGACCATCCTGGCTAACATGGTGAAACCCCGTCTCTATTAAAAATACAAAAAATTAGCTGGGCATGGTGGTGGGTGTCTGTTAGTCCCAGCTACTCGGGATGCTGAGGAAGGAGAATCACTTGAACCTAGGAGGCGGCTGTTGCATGAGCCAAGATCGTGCCACTGCACTCCAGCCTGGGCCACAGAACAAGACTCTGTCTCAAAAAAAAAAAAAAAAGAAAAAAGAAGGAAGGAAGGAGGGAGGGAGGGAGGGAGGGAGGGAAGGAAGGAAGGAAGGAAGGAAGGAAGGAAGGAAGGAAGGAAGGAAGGAAGGAAGGAAGGAAGGAAGGAAGGAAGGAAGGAAGGAAGGAAGGAAAAAGTTTGTTGTATATACTACCCTGAAGAGAAAAACAAGTAAAAGTTTTGGAACTTTCATCCATGAACTCATTCATTAGTTCCTTCATTCAACAAATATCAAGGATCTGTATATGCCAGTCCCGACACTACCACAGAGAGTACAAATATTAAAAAGACATTATTCCTGCTCCCAAGGAGCTTTACTGCTAGAAAGACAGATGTGTTGATGGCTAAAACACACTGTGACAAGTGCTGTACTAGTGGAATTTATGCTGGGTATGGGAGGGTCAGAAGAAGGAGTGATTAATTCTGTCAGGCAGGAAGAAGAAAATAAAAAGAACTGGGAGAATGGAATCCCAAGTAAGCTACCCTGGATTATCTACCTAGTAGATAATCCATCTTTGTCACATTCCCAACACTATTTCTCAATGGGTGTTCATTTGACCTTTGAGGTCTTCTGCCTGTCTTTGGTCACAGCCTAACTCCATTGTGTGAAGACCATGTTGCCATGGTATAATATGGCAGGTGGATGAAGCTGACCTACTGGCAATTTCCCCAGATACCTCTTATTTCCCATGATGGTTAATTTTATGTGTCTACTTGCTTGGGCCAAAGGATGCCCAGATAGCTGATAAAACATTTCTACATTTGTTTGTGAGGATGCATCTGAATAGCATTTGATTGAGTAGACTGAGTAAAGAATGCCCTCACCATTGTGGGTGAGTATCACTCAACCCAATCCACTGAGAGCCCATGGAGGACAAAAAGGCAGAGGAAGGGCCATTCACTCTCTTTGCCTGAGTTAGGACATCCATCTTCTCCTACCCTTAAACATGCATGCTCCTGTTTCTTGGGCCTTTAGACTCAGATGGTAACTTATACCATTGGCTTCCCTTGTTTGCAGACCTTTGGGTTTGGCATGCAATTATACCACTGACTTTCCTGGGCCTCCAGCTTGCAGACAGAACATTGTGCAACTTCTCAGCCCCCATAATCATGCAAGCCAACTCCTCATAATAAATCTCTTTGTGTATGAACCCCATTGATTCATTTTTTTCTGAATAACACTGATTAATATACCACCCTATCCTGTGTTCTTCTTCATGACCATTTTTCCCCAAGCAGATCTCTCCTGTTTGACAGATGTTTCACTTTGGGGCATGGAGGTTGCTTTACTCTGATCATGGAGGATACTTTTCCAGTGCCTTCTCATGGTGCTCTGGAGGAGCATAGGCATCATGGAGGGTGCACCTGGGAGCATCCTCAGAACAGCATGTGCTGCAATGTGAAATTCATTGTGGCACAATCTTTCTCAAGCCCTTCTCCAAAGAGGTTTATTATTCAGCAAGACCTTGCTATAATATGATCTCATTTAATAATCTTTCCAGTGGCTTCTAAGGATGGCATTCAAACAAGGCTCCAGTTTATACATTAAGATTCATGCCTGTAATCCCAGCACTTGGGGAGGCCAAGGCAGGAGGATCACTTGAGTCCAGGAGTTTGAGACCAGCCTGGGCAACACAGCGAGAGCCCATCTCTACAAAAATAAATTAGCTGGACATGGTGGCATATGCCTTGTCGTCCCAGCTACTCAGGAGGCTGAAGTGGGAGGGTCATTTGGGACTAGGAGCTTGAAGCTGCAGTGAGCTTCAAGTACACCACTGCACTCTAGCCTGGGTGACAGGAGCAAGACCCTGTCTCAAAACAACAACAACAAAAGATTCATTCATCAATTGGAGGACTTTTAGAAAAATATATATTTGGAAAGGGGGCAATAAGAAGTTAGGGAATGAGAATGGCTAGAAATTTTGTGTCCTTAGGTAATTTGTAGAACTTTAAAATTTTCAGTGAACAGTGAAATTCTGCTTTCTTTAGCAAAATTGCTTTGTTTTGAGCTTTCCCCCATTTTCCTAGTTAAATCTGTGAACATTTTGAAACTGTGAATATTTCAAGACATATTCTCAAATTTGAAATGTGTCTCGTTATTGTAAAAGCTGAGAAAAATCTTCATTCCTTGGTTCATAAGTACGTGTGCTTGATTGATACAGTGTTCCTTATACATCCTTCCTAGTTTCCACTATGAGTTCAGTTTTTGTTTTTTAATTTGGCAGCAGCAGAATTTTTTTAAAGAGACTCTTGGCCGGGCGCGGTGGCTCAAGCCTGTAATCCCAGCACTTTGGGAGATCGAGACGGGCGGATCACGAGGTCAGGAGATCGAGACCATCCTGGCTAACACGGTGAAACCCCGTCTCTATTAAAAAATACAAAAAACTAGCTGGGCGAGGTGGCGGGCGCCTGTAGTCCCAGCTACTTGGGAGGCTGAGGCAGGAGAATGGCGTAAACCCGGGAGGCGGAGCTTGCAGTGAGCTGAGATCTGGCCACTGCACTCCAGCCTGGGCGACAGAGCGAGGCTCCCTCTCAAAAAAAAAAAAAAAAAAGAGACTCTTTTACCATTTGAGCCATACTTTCTATCACTTTGTCTTAACATTCCTATGGAGATTGTCTTGCTTTCTGGGAAATAAGCTATTTTAGGTGTTATTACAGAACTAGATATATTTTATTTCTGATTCCTTGTGTTACCCCAGGCTCTGATAAAACTGTATTTTAGTAGCAGTTTATACACTTCCTCTCTGATTGTATTTTTAGCACATAAAGGGTCCTTAAAAAATCCTTTATAAGTAAGTTCTCCTTTCTTAAATAAATGCCTTAGTGCCTCCTAAACTGGAGCAACCAAGGGAACCACGGTGTTCTCCTCTGCGTGATCTAATCTGATATCTTTGCTTCGTAACCTGGATTAATTTGCTGCCATGAAAGCTGTGCAGATGGTGGTAGACTTCCAGAATTGTTTCAGAAGGATGAGGGAACTCAGATTCTTCCAGTGAGATGCTCTGTGTGCACTTGGCCTGGAGGAACATTTTGATTTCAACTCCTTTCCAGGAACCAGTAACAGCAACTCATACTAGTTACCCAACGTCCAGATTCCAGGTATCTCTGAAATCCAGGTGGCTGAAATCTCCAAGGTGGATCAGATAAAGGCATCCTAGCAGGCAAACACTAGGCAGTTCCAGGTTTCCACTCTCTTCCTGGCCAGATGAGGAATCCACTCTACAGAGCATGAAGGGGACTCTGTTTTTATCATGATACTGTCAAGTCAGTGCCTTTTAAGTTTTTCTTCTTAATATCTTAGAAGGCTTGACCCATGCAGACCACCACAGAAAGGGGCTATGAGAGGCTAAACTTGTTTGAAGGTGACACTCAATTGTTCTAGCTGCCAGATACCAACCTTGTACTATCTCTGCTTAGGCTTAAAACCAGGTGATTTTATTAGATAGGAAAATTCTTTAAGGAGGTACTACAAAAGGATACTGGGGGCAAACTCTGTTAGCAAGAGACAGCCAGGGAGATGGAGATTGACTTTGAACAGTTACGGGATATTTTCAAGAGAATCGGTTTATTTTATTCCCCATTGTGATGGAGGTTCCAGTGTGCTAAAGGCTGGAGCTGCAGTGGTGAGGGGGAAGGCAAGCACAGTTCTTGAAGAGCTTCTTAGAATTATGCCTTGTCACTTCATACATCTCTTACAAACCTACAACACTGACTACCACATAGTAAGTGTTCTATAAATATTTGTTGAGGGATAACATGAATAAATATTAAGAATGAATTTTCTAAGCTTTTCAGCACTCATACCTTTGCTTTGGTTCATGCATTTACTATAGTTTGCTTGTGTAACTTCTGGTTGATTTGAAAGGAAATGCCCTTGATTACATAAATGTAAGTAGTCAAGACTGATCAGACTGAAATCTAATGTAGGCACCTAATTTAATGAGGAGAGAAAAAATTACCCAAACAAGAGCATGTGTAATTATGCTAAATTTCATGACTTCGGGGTCATAAATGGATTTTTCTTGATGTTCATCTGACACGAATTAATTCCAGTTGTTGCTGACTATTAAACATCGGCTTGTAGGGTCCTTTATAATAAGAGGACATTAATTCCTGTTAAATTATGATGAGCCTCCTGCAGAATCATACATTTCATTCATATGGATGTCACTAATAAGGAGACAATAAAAGATGAGGAGGATCAAAAGGAAGCTTTTGCTGCAGAAATTGATGGGGAATGAACCTTCCCAGCCCATGAGGCAAAGTGGTGGCAAAGAGCTTTAGAATGGGTGTGTCAGTCAGCTGGGCTGCTGTAACAGAATACCACAGAATGGGTGACCTAAACAACAAACCTTTATTTTCTCACCGTTTTAGAGTTCAAGATAAAGATTCCAGCAGGATTCAGTTTCTGGTGGGGGCTCTCCTTCTGGCTGCTGGATGGCTGCTTTGTCCTCATGTGGCCTTTCCACTGATCACGTGCAAAGACCAGCATGAGAGAGATCTGAGGTGTCTCTTTTCCTGAGGACACTAATCCTATCAGATCAAGACCCCACTCTTATGACCTCATGTAACCTTAACTACCTCCTCATAACTCCAAATGTAGCCACAAAGTGGGGTTAGGGCTTCAACATACAGGTTTGATGGGGGTGTAGGGAGGGTATCATATGGTCCATAGCAGGGGGATAGCTTCATGTTTAAACTCCAGTTCTTTCTCCAGTCAGCTTCTTGACTGTGGCCTGTTGCTTAGACTCTCTGAACCTTAGTTCCCCCACCTGAAGCATGGGAGAAGTAATCACAGCCTGGGTTGGAAGATGACACTGAATTAAATAAATGTATGAAACAACTCACTTAAGGCAGGGCACAGAGTGAACACTGAGCAAACGCCAGCCCTCACTGGGATTTCGTCTTTCTTTGTCTGGTCAGGCTGGGTTCCAGGTTTGCAAGGACATTTCTGATATTGGGAGTCCTCTTAATGATTAGTGGATCATATTTTGGGAGCGCAGAAAAATCTTCAGAAGCATGGATAAAATATGGAACATGTGCTTATGTGAATAAATGGTGATGTTAAGAAAATGAGAGGATTAGCAAGCACATGAACTCCTACGGAAATTACGGCATAGCGATGCGAAGGAAGGCATTTTTAATGATTTGAGTAAATGAGAGAGTGACCTTGATTCTGTTCTTTCAAATTATGGGATTAGGTGAAGGGCTGGCTTTGATGAGAAAATAAAATGGAATAATTTTCAGCAAAAGTTCATTTTAAAATTATGCCCATATTTAAATATTTTTCTTTAATAATCCTGTCAACTGTTAATGAATTAAACATTATGTATAGAAGTGTTGTTTTTATTTCTTCTGCTGCAAATAAGTCTCATGGGGAAAGATTATACATCTTCTCTGGGCTTTCTTCTCGTGATATTTAAAATTAAGTTTCTCTGGCCAAGTGTTATATATAGTTCTTATTCATGATTTTAGCACAGATGTTAATAAATGTCACCACAGTATATTTGCTTTCTTTGTTAACCTGAATTAATGGAGCTTTCATATGTGTGTGTGTGTGTGTGCGTGTGTGTGTGTGTATATATATATATATATATATATATATAAACACATCAGTACAGCCTGAACAGCAACACTTTTAAAGCATTAAGCATATTTTTCTCCTTTGTACTTGAGAAAAAAATACCATCATGTGTCATTCCAGCTGCATTTCAATACATTTGTAAATTTTTGTGAAATATGCTGCTTATGCCCTGTGTATTAAGCCCTCTAATGAGCTAATATCAACCCTCCACTACAGTTTAACTGTGGAATTTCCTCAGCTCAGCAAATGCATCTTCTTTCATTCATTCATCCTGTAGAGCACTTGTCAGTTGCTGCTATTTAGTGTGACAGGAGGAGGAAAAAAAGCTGTGTTGTAAAGTGCTGTCAAATTATTATCATTTTTTTGGTCCTAGTCCTTGTATTTGGTATTCAAAAGAAACCCTTTATTTTAGGGCATTGAGTACAAAATTAGATCAGTTCCATAAGATAATGACCATATTTCACAGTTAGGAGCCAGCATGATTGCAGGGTAGTGCTTACAGCTTAGAGTCATTTCTTGTTGTGGTTCCTAGAAGTGAACTTGTAGATTTATTTTTCTTTTGTGTTTTGCCAGCCTCAGACAGCATTCTATACCAGTGGTTGGGAAAACAGAACTTTAATTTTTCTGAATACAGTGGAGTGGAGTGGATTGGACACAATCTTATTGACTACTAAATTGTGCGGGCGTGTTGGTTTCTTCTTTTTCTAAAAAATTTTTTTATTATACTTTAAGTTCTAGGGTACATGTGCACAACGTACAGGTTTGTTACATATGTATACATGTGCCATGTTGGTGTGCTG
>NW_012116622.1:2676003-2682374 GCF_000951035.1 Colobus angolensis palliatus
TATAAGACAAACAGAGAGCCAAATCATGAGTGAACTCCCATTCACAATTGCTTCAAATAGAATAAAATACCTAGCAATCCAACTTACAGGGGATGTGAAGGACTTCTTCAAGGAGAACTACAAACCACTGAGTTGGTTTTTTCAACTCATTTGTAAGAAGAAGTAAATAAGAAGTATATGTTGTTCGATCCTGGGAAAAGAAGAAAAAAGTGCATGGAACGAATAAGGGTCAAAAATGTAAGGAATTGTAAAAAGAGTTTACTTTTTACATTTCTTTTACCTGAGGGTGTTTTTAGGATTATGACTATACCTGCTGTGTGTGTGGTGATTGGTGATCTTTTTTTTTTTAAATCATCAGATGTGCTGCAGCTGTGGAATTCTACAAATCCAGAAATCCTTTGTGCTGTTTTCTGCTCTGCGTTTCTCACCTTTATGCTATGTAGCCACTTAAAAGTTCACTGTACTTGAATTTTTTTATAGGTGTGTGTGTATGCGTGGGTGTGTGTGTATGTGCACACACGCGAGTGAGAGAGACAGAGAGAGAAATCATAAAAAAAAAAGAAATTCAAGTACAGTAGGGAGTGGGGAGAGAGAGTAATTACTCTGGGACCATTTTGCTTTGTGGAAGGGCGGAGCTTTAACCGTGCTTCTGAGGCATCTGAGAAATTATGATGTGATGCCCTAGTACTGGACATACAATCTGACAATGGCTTTGTTGAGTCAACTTGAAGCCCAAGAGACATTCTCCAGTTTTTCCATTAGGGGGTTCTTATTTTTGCTGCTGTACATTCTTGTGTCCCTTTTTTTGGCTTTTTGTTCTCAGCTAACGAGTAAGCTTAGTAGCTGATGAGAAGAGGGAGCGAGTGTACGGAATAATTTTCCAGATCAGTTTCTGGCCCAGACTTCAGCTGCAACCAGCATGATTTCAGATATGCCAGGTCCTCATTTGCTCATTGACCTCCCTGGCCTCCCTGCCAGAACCAGGCAAAATAAACAATAAATAAAAAATGTGGCTCCTTTCCTGCCATTTTCTTGGAATATAATCTTGGGGACATAAGCCAAATCTCTAATGAGGAAAATAAACCTTATGGGTTGGAAATTTTTACATATCATACTCAATTTTATTTTTATTTTGTTCATTATGTACTGTTGGTATATGGGACAACTTCAAATGCATACATCAAAGGTCTTAAAGGTGTGGAGTCTCTTAGGCCAGGAAACAGGGTTAAAATATATATATATATGATGATAAAATCAGTGAAGGCCTCTGGGCAAGTTAGACTGACCTTAATTTTCTAGGAAAAAAGTTAAAGGTAATGTTTTTTGAGCCCTGCCATGTTAGTGTCACTCTGGTAGGCATTGTAGGAATTTCAAAGTCTCATCAGACCAAAATCTAGTAGGCAATTATATAAAATGCTGTGGTATAAGAGCAGTGTCGAGCGCCCAGAGAAGTACAGATGCGTTTTCATGAGAGGTAAGTGTAGGGAGACGTTGTATCTAGTTCATTGCTTCTGAAAGCGTGTCTACATACCCACCACTTGTAAGAAATACAATTTCACAGGGCCCACTTGAACCTTTTCTCAGGGCGAGACCCAGGAATCTGTTTTTTGACAAGCCCTTCTGGTCACACTGAAAAACACTGGCTCTGTTTAGTGTGGAAGGAGAGAATCCAGGGATTCTCAGAGGCGGTATTGAAATTGGGTGGGAGGGGCCGACGGAGTAGGAGCAGGCCCTGCAGGAAAGCAAAGTTCGCAAAGTCTTTAAGTTGCCACCTATTTTAGTGCCTCGAACTCTTACAATGAAAAGATTTATCTTTTCTGAATCTAAATTCATCGTGTCTTCTCACAAGCCTGTTTCCTCTGTTTGCATTCTCAGTGGAATTGTGAATCATGGTGATCGTATTTTGTATAATAGCCTTTGCCATATTTCAAGGAGGATATTAAGTTCCCCACAGTCTTTTCTTCCCGAGGCTAATTAATCCTCATTCGTCAGCCTTTTCTCTTACATTCCAACCCTTTCATCATTTTCATTGCTCTTGTCTGGGCTTTCCCCAAATTTTTCATATTTCTCCAAAGATATAAAGAACCAAACTAAACCTGGTGCTGTGTTGATATCTTTGCCTCTGCAGGAGTGGATGGGCATCTTATCCCCAACATGTTATTATTATTATTTATTTTTTGAGATAGAGTCTCACTCTGTTGCCAGGCTGAAGCACAGTGGTGCGGTCTAGGCTCACTGCAATCTCCACCTCCTGGGTTCAAGCAGTTCTCCTGCCTCAGCCTCCTGAGTAGCTGGGATGACAGGTACGTGCCACCACACTCAGCTAATTTTTGTATTTTTAGTAGAGACGGAGTTTCACCATGTTGGCCAGGATGGTCTCGATCTCCTGACCTCGTGATCCACCCGCCTCAGCCTCCCAAAGTGCTGGGACTGCGGGCATGAGCCACTGGACCAGGCCTTTTTTTTTTTTTTTTTTTGAGTTTACCTAGCAAAGTAGCAGAATGTAGGGTAGGATTTGTAACCTGTTGCCCTTTGACTCATGGAAGATTGGAGATTGTTCACATTCACGTGGGATTCTTAGATCTATATAGGTACCAACCATTGTCTGGAGACTCAATGACTTTTATGATTCCCACATAGATATATTACTTTTTTCTAACATATTTAGCTGTAATAAGAATTAACAAAATTCACAATCTATAATTTTATGTTCTTATGTTTTCTTAACAAAGAGTAAAAGTCCAACTATCATACACACACACACACACACACACGCACACACATACACACACATATATATTTAATATAAGACTTTATCTTTTTAGAGAAGTTCTATGTTCACAGTAAAATAGAGAGGTAAGCAGAGATTTCCCATATACCCCCCTACACACACATGCACATCCTTCCCCATGGTCAATATCCCCAACATCAGAGTAATACGGTTATTACAACTGACAAACCTACATTGACACATCATACTCACCCAACTCCTACATTTTACGTTAGGGCTCACCCTTGGTACTGGACATTCTGTGGGTTTGGACAAATGTATAAGGACATGTATCCAACATTATAGTATTCAGACTATTATCACTGAGCTAAAAATCCTGTGTTTGGCCTGTTCTTCCTTCTACACCCCAACACCTGTCAATCACTGATCTTCTTACAGTTTCCATAATTTTGCCTTTTACATATGTCATATGGATGAAATCATATTCTATACAATTTTAATGTCAATGAAGGATCCCTTCTGTGTTTGAAAACATTTTTGTTATAAACCTGAGAGAAACAAGAAATGGGGAAAGGATTCCCTATTTAATAAATGGTGCTGGGAAAATTGGCTAGCCATAAGTAGAAAGTGAAACTGGATCCTTTCCTTACTCCTTATACGAAGATTAATTCAAGATGGATTAGAGACTTAAATGTTAGACCTAATACCATAAAAACCCTAGAAGAAAATCTAGGTAGTACCATTCAGGACATAGGCATGGGCAAGGACTTCATGTCTAAAACACCAAAAGCAATGGCAGCAAAAGCCAAAATTGACAAATGGGATCTCATTAAACTAAAGAGCTTCTGCACAGCAAAAGAAACTACCATCAGAGTGAACAGGCAACCTACAGAATGGGAGAAAATCTTTGCAATCTACTCGTCTGACAAAGGGCTAATATCCAGAATCTACAAAGAACTCAAACAAATATACAAGAAAAAAACAAACAACCCCATCAAAAAGTGGGCAAAGGATATGAACAGACATTTCTCAAAAGAAGACATTCATACAGCCAACAGACACATGAAAAAATGCTCAGCATCACTCGCCATCAGAGAAATGCAAATCAAAACCACAATGAGATACCATCTCACACCTGTTAGAATGGCCATCATTAAAAAATCAGGAAACAACAGGTGTTGGAGAGGATGTGGAGAAATAGGAACACTTTTACACTGTTGGTGGGATTGTAAACTAGTTCAACCATTATGGAAAACAGTATGGCAATTCCTCAAGGGTCTAGAACTAGATGTACCATATGACCCAGCCATCCCACTACTGGGTATATACCCAAAGGATTATAAATTATTCTACTACAAAGACACATGCACACGTATGTTTATTGCGGCACTATTCACAATAGCAAAGACTTGGAATCAACCCAAATGTCCATCTGTGACAGACTGGATTAAGAAAATGTGGCACATATACACCGTGGAATACTATGCAGCCATAAAAAAGGATGAGTTTGCGTCCTTTGTAGGGACATGGATGCAGCTGGAAACCATCATTCTTAGCAAACTATCACAAGAAGAGAAAACCAAACACCGTATGTTCTCACTCATAGGTGGGAACTGAACAATGAGATCACTTGGACTCGGGAAGGGGAACATCACACACTGGGGCTTATCATGGGGAGGAGGGGAGGGGGGAGGGATTGCATTGGGGAGTTATACCTGATATAAATGATGAATTGATGGGTGCTGACGAGTTGATGGGTGCAGCACACCAACATGGCACAAGTATACATATGTAACAAACCTGCACGTTATGCACATGTACCCTAGAACTTAAAGTATAATAAAAAAAAAAAAAAAAACATCAAAAAAATAGATTTTCAAAGTCCCAAAAAAAAAAGAAAACATTTTTGTTGAAGCACAAAATGGTTCAACAAACCATTGTGATGGGGCCCATGATCATCTATGCAATAGGGAGAATGGCATTCCTCTTTCCTGAAATTTATTGTGATAACAAGGTGTTATATATAAAAGAACATAATAGATGTTTAGCAAATGGTGGTTATTATTTATATGTTGAGTATTCTGTCTCATGTGTACCTTTTAATCACCATGATAATTTGTTCGACGAGCCCTAGTTTATTTAGATAACACCTGTTAAATGGGGGTCACATTTTTCTCCAACTACACCTCTGTGTTCTTATTATTTTCTTGTGTTTCTGTTTCTGTGGGAAGGGGATAAAGGAAAGGTTCAGTTTTGAGAGTTTCTTCTGTCTGAATTGGCTTTCCCTATGCTGGATCTTGCCATAAGAGGCCCCTTCATACTCAACTGAATGTCTAGAATTTCAGCTTTTCCTGCTTGAACTAAAAGCAATAAAAAAAGGAAATAGTATCAGGGCGAGTTTGCTGAACGGCACAAAGTTGAAAATTTAAGACACTTTTCTATATAATCATTTGAGCTTTCACCAAGAATATTATTTCCATATATGTTAACAGGCGGGAGAGGAAAAATTCTTAGCAGAACTGAGATGAAGGCATGGCTGGTCTCAGTGAGTCCTCTCACGAAGCAGACACAGTTTTATTGGTTCAATTCTGCCCCTGATTCTGGGATCTGTGCATGCATATTGGTGATACTGGCACAGGTTATCCTTCCAGGAGTTGCTATAGAAACAGGTAACAGCCACACCCACTTTCTCTGTCTGTTTTGCATTTTGCATTTGGAGGCCTGGGGGTACTGCCTTATGCGCCCTTCTTTGGTGGGTTGCTGCTTGGTTAATGATTTTATCTTGTTTGGCATACTGAGATAACATTTTCTATCCTTGTCACTCTTGGCTTCACTCCTTAGGCTTTGCTTTGAGTTATCTTGCTAACAACAATATTCACATATCTAAAAACAAGCTAAGAGAGATCATGGACACCTGCCCCTTATCCCCAACCAGTTCATGATTGAGGAACTAGAACCTTTCATGAAACCACAACTTCTCCAGAAACTAGAGAACAATTGAGAGTTTCATGCTTAAAAAGAGAACTAGAAAAATATCCCATGGATTTGGTGATCTGGTCAATACAGAGTACTTTAAGTCAATTAGAAAGTTATACTTCCGGGGTCATTTTTCTTTTGCTAAGCTCAGTCATTGGTGGCTTTTCATTGCAAAATAAAATGTAGTTACTTTTGTAAAATTTTAAATGTAGCTTGTCATTTCTTGTTTTACTTTTTTAAAGCATTGCATTAGTTTTGTATTTCTCTACTACCTCTTTGCCTAGGAGAAATACAACACATGGGCTTGGATGATTTTCTTTTTTGGAAACATGCTTGACAAAGCTGTATACAATAAAAGGATAATTTTCTCAGCAGGAGAACAAAACACACTACCCTCTTGTCACTGGGCTTTTAAAAATCTGAAGAATAGGCTGGGCGCGGTGGCTCATGCCTATAATCCCAGCACTTTGGGAGGCCGAGGCAGGCTGATCACTAGGTCAGGAGATCGAGACCATCCTGGCTAACACAGTGAAACACCGTCTCTACTAAAAATACAAAAAATTAGCCGGTGGGGTGGCGAGCGCCTATGGTCCCAGCTACTCGGGAGGCTTAGGCAGGAGAATGGCGTGAACCCGGGAGGCGGAGCTTGCAGTGAGCTGAGATC
>NW_012116622.1:2682424-2707604 GCF_000951035.1 Colobus angolensis palliatus
ATTGTATTTAGAAATAGGGTCTTTAACAAGGTAAAAAAAAAAAAAAAAAAAAAAAAAAAAATCTGAAGAATACACTTACTTAGATACATTTGGCTTGTATTTTAATATTTCTGCAGTGACATCTCTGCTTTAGGACATTCTGAATTGAAAAATACCAAACTTTCTTTCCCTGATGTGCTGGGAAAAGAAAAATAGATTTTCCTGCCAGTTTCAGTGTGGATAGCCATGGTGCTTGTTTAACTTGTTCTCTTTATAAGTTACAAACCTAGAATAATCCTGCCATTTCACAAATTAAAATGTGTTCTCGTTTGATCTAGTTTATTCAGCAGTGAGTGCTGAGGACATTCCACAGATTGATCAGCCTCTTCATTTGTTATATGCCTTGGGTATTACATTCCTAGATGTTTTTGTGTTCTTGGCATGTCTGAATAAGGATGGGCATGGAATCAGGAGCCTTGGAGTGGGAACAGATGCCTCAGGCCATTAGCTAATCTGTCCTCCTGCATCACTGGAGCAGCAGGATTGCATTTGATTCACCTCATATTGGCCATCGTTTCGGAAAAGTAGAGCCTTATTAGACTGTACTCTACCTCTATGCTTCACGTGCCAGTGACTGTGGTTTAAGAAGACACTGGATTGCCGTGGTTGGAAAAATAACATTTGTAGTGTTGGAAAGGACAGTAGGCATAAATCCATTTGCCGGCAGATGGTTCAAAGCATCTGACACCTAGGACCAATTTTGGGGGGTTTCCCTGTTTCTGCTAGCTTTGCAAGGTGCAAATTGGGCCCTGAAATGTGCTTTATTATAGCTCCTATCACCTCAAAGTTGATAAATGTGTGAATAATTGTATTAGAAAAAGTACCAATCTTTCGGCATAAGCATTTTTCCTTTTTTTTTGTTTTTTATTTTTTCTTTTCTTTTCTTTTGCTTTTTAGAGATTAGGTGTTTGTGTTGCCTAGGCTGATCTCAAACTTCTGAACTTAATGGATACTCCCTCCTTAGCCTCCTAGATAGCTGGACCTACAAGCAAGTGCCACCATGCCTGGCTATCTTTTGTTTTGTTTTAAACCCTATTCCATGTGATTCAGAGCCAACCATCTCCACACAGTTAGGCAGTCTCCTGGAAGCCAAAAAAAAAAAAACCTTCCACGTTAACATCAATCAATGATAATTAATTTATATGGCACTCAAGTTAGTGTATTTTATACACTGTTCTCTAATTGGGAAAATGGATAGTGTATTTTATACATTTTTCTCTAATTGGGAAAATGGATAGTGTATTTTATACATTTTTTCTCTAATTGGGAAAATGGATATGATGTTTTCTTAAGTGCATCTAAGAAACCACTTGAAGAGCCACTTCGTTCAGATTATTTCCAAATTTTGTCAGTGCTTTATCGACTAAACAGCACTGACTTACTTGGGACGTAAAAACGGTTCAAATAGAAAGCCAGTCCTTGGAAAGCAGTTAACATCTAAGTAATGAGATTTTAGTGGGGCGTGAGGTCACCTGTGAGATGCCCTTGTGTAGCAGGCTCCAGTTAAGAGGGTGAACACAGAGAGAAATTGGTGAGACTCTCTGGATGACTCCTCTAGCCTCCTTTACAGATGCAGATCTGTCCATATCCTGCTGGGAAAGATTGATGCGTCTGACCTTTGGTGGGAGCAGATGATGATGAGCACCAGGACAGATGTGGGAAGTTAGGTAGTGTCCTAGGGCATTTCACCAGGGCAGCTTGGATGTATGCCTTGGAAAATACCAGTCAGACAGCACAAAATCAGGGCCAGAGTAGGAGAATAGAGGATAATGAAGGGATAGAGGCAACTGTTTGATTCTATAAGCTCTCTTTTTGGGTTTAGAGGTGAATTTCTACAGATCACTGTTTTTGCATAACCTGCTGTTTTGATAGTTCATAAGAATCCATGGTGATTTTGTTGTGGTTCATTTCCTATTTTAAAAATGCTAACCTATTATGCAAGTTATTTCTAAATCACAGCTGTGGGGAAGAGTTCACTGTCAGCTGGTAACAGGGCTGTGTTTCTCATTAGATAACTAAACTCATTACAGGGACTCTATTTTAAATTGTACACACTCTCAAATTCAGTATAATGTGTATTGGATGCCTCTTAGGTGCAATGCTGAGCTACGGGGATAACAAAATGAGAAGATATGGTCTCTGTCCTCTTAGAACAGGTAATACAGTCAGAAGACAGGTGTCTAAACCGATAAATACAAAGTAGCATAATGAGTGATTTTAGCCACAGAAATATGCTTAAGGTAAATAATAAGCCTGGGAGAGTCATTGTTATCATTCCTAGAGAAGGAGTGTATGAATCAGGGAAATCTTCAGAGGGGAAGTGATATCTGAAGCCATTTGACAGGTGAATGGGAACTCAATTGAAAGGAAAAAGATACACAATGGAAAATATACTGGGCAGAGCCATAGCATGGTCAGAGTTTCATAGGTGGGATTTTTTTTAGTCTTAAACCACTCTTGATGAGAGAAAATTGACTAACTGAACGTTTAAAAGTAAAACAAAACAACAAGACACATAAAGTAATAGACCCTGACTTTCCTGAATATGACACAGAACCATTGCAGCTCACTGTGGATCTCCAAGTGATGGTTGTCCTTAAACTCAGGTGAGAACTATTCTCCTTAAACTCAGGAGAGAACAGTAGCAGTAGGAATAGAAGGTGTTTTACCTTTAAACCAGCAGGTGCTTAATGAATTCCTGTTGAGTCAATGGGGGGGGAGGGTTAGCGGGATGATTTTCAGGTAGGAATTCTAGTCTCCTCCTCACTGATTGGGAGTGTGACCTTAAGCAAGTCATTTGTTGAAGTCCCACTTGCCTCTTGATCAAAATGAGTTTTCTGTATGTAGGTTATCTGAATTCTCTTCCAACTCTATTCCATCAACTATCAAAACATCTTTTAATTGATTTCCACAAATGGAGGAGAGTAATTCATGTGTCTGGAAAATTTCCTCATACTGGATAAGCAAGGTATTTCATGTCACTTAGCAAATCTCTTAGTAAATCCATCATTTAGTGAATGCATTTTAGGTAATGGTCCTCTTAGACCTTAAAGAAGCCAACTTTTGGCGGGCTAGAAAAAAAATTACTTTAAAAAACAATTATTTAGGAATAATTACAACAACAGCAACAACAAACTTCAGTGAAAAAGTTAAACACCCCCCCACCCCACACACACACAAAGAGAAAACAAATATTTAATGATAATAATTCCTGGCATCGATTAGACTCCATGTCTTGCTGTGGTCCTGGTTGTTATCCTCCAAATGTGACCCTGCTGCAGGCCAAGTCATCAGAAGGCTACGAGCACCTTTGGTAAGGATGCTACTTATGGTGAGCCTGCCTCACTGTTCTTGCCTCCCCAGGACCCATCTGAACTGCCTATTGGCCCTACCACTCTGGGGACCATGCCAAGAGGGTGCATACCTGTGTGTGCTCATTTCTGTCTGCAGTGACAGATGCATAATGTAGTTTGCTTAGGGAATTTCCTTGGATTCTCTTCTGAATCAAAGCTGTTTCCAAAAGTTGGTTTTTATGGGCATATCTCGCTGGGAATTGCCTTAGTTGCTGTTGGTAAATAACCAAGAGAGAGCCCTGTCCTTACAATGCTTGCAGTTTTTCCAAAACAAAATTGTGCCTATGATAGCTTTTAGGAAATCACTGGGCCTGGAGAGAAAACATTTTTATAGTATCTGGACCTCCAAGCCAAATAACAATCTGTCTTTTAAATATTACAGATGAAGCAAAAGAGTTTTCAAAAGGAACTTCAGTGTTTCCCTAGTCCCCTCTCCACCAGACCCCTGACTTACATTCCCTGAGTGAAAGCTCTTGGTCACAGGCTCCTTGTTCTCCTACCCCCAATTCATATTCCATTCTCATTTATTAGTGCTCCTTTGGAAACCAGAGCTGCTATGTTACCTCTGGATTTGATTTTCCTTATGTAAGTGATCAAATTATAAAACAGCTTTCTTAAAAGCTTAACGTTTGTGTTGCTATTAACTTTTTATGTGTCATAATGTTGTGATGTGCTCCTATTTTCATCTTTGTGTAGCATTCTTAAATGTGGTTTAAGAATGATCTAAATAGATCCACATTTCTAAATAGACATGACTTCTGGGGAAACTTGTAATAGATTGCAGGTGAGAGGGATCTAATTAACTTGCATAGATCCAGGACTATTCACGGGGCTCCAGTTTTTGTTAATTCTGATAGAGGATGCCTAGAACAGAGAGTTAGGGGCTTGAAAAAACTGAAAATTCCCATGAAGACTAATTGGAAGATACAGAGCAGAGATAGGGGAGTATCTTTATATTTCTTTTAGACCTCAGCTTTCTTTAATCCTTACGTGTGTCGCAATAGTGCTTATTTTCATGATTGGATTGGTATTTTGAATGTCCACTTTCTGCTTTTCCCATACTTTATATTTCTTAACCTCCAGCTGTGTACCTGTCACTAAAGCCAGGGACCCTGACTAGTCTTAAAGGAGATAAATGAGAATCAGGATCTAGTGAGTCGATTTCAGATGGACTTTTTTTATCTGCGAGACTTCCTGCCATTCCTCAGGCTAAATGACAAAATCATAGCCTGTTGGCTCATAGGATACTTGCCGTCTTGAGAGGATAACCTCTTAACCTCTTAGTGTCTTCAGGAATATAGGAAATTTGGTTTATATGAGAGATCATTTCCTTAAGAATAACCAAGAAAGGAGGAACACAGAAAGTCCATTTAGATTTTATGCCCGTTCTTATTTCTGTAGGTGATTGTAAGAGCAAGGGTCAACAAAGTAAAGCCTGCAGTCTGGCTGTCTGATTTTGGAAATAAAGTTTTAATGGAACACAGGTTTTGTCATTCAAGGGCAGAGTCTAGTAGTTGGCACAGAGACCATCTGACACACAAAGCCCAAAATATTCACAATTTGACTCTTTACAGAAAAACTTCGCTGACTCCTGCCTTAGCATTTTACTGGTGCTTAGTATTTATTAGGATGACTTATGGATGATAATTATAAATCATAAATGGAAAAGGTCTTTTTGATAAGTCCATACATCATGGTTTCTGCTTTCCCAAAAGTGGCCACACTTTTATATATCTCTCGGTAAGGATGCAGTGGTAGAAAAGGCTGAACCAAGATTGCATGTGGAGAGCTATGCTCAGTCTTAGTTCAGGGGGACAGCCTAGAACCCCTCTTCTTGTCTCCCACTCAACTTAGTATCGAGTGGAATTTCACATCAAAGTTCTGGTCCTGAAGGATTCAGCAGTTCCAGAAGACATGGCAAGAAACAGTTCTCAGTCAGCTTTTCAACTCATTGATGTGGGGTCTGAGAGTAGACAGAACTATCCCTTAGAACTAAATCTTTACTAATAATTTAAATTCTACAGATTTCAGTACTGTGGCATCTTGACTCAGTAAATCTTTCGTGCCTTTCCTTTTTTTAATACAAGGGAAAAATATACAAACAGATTAAAGTGCACTTACAAACCCAGCTGGCTTGTTTTGAGCTCCCAAAGGAGCACTTGATTCCCAATTACAGTATTTTTCCTTTTTATCAAATTGCTAAGAAACAGTAACTCAATTGATTTAAATGATTTCTATCACACATAGCCTTTAAGACTAGTAATAGGTTTATTATGCTCAGTCATAACGATGATATTTTATTTCTATGAATGGTATTTTCAGCAGGGCTCATAAAATACCCAGTATGATTTTGTTGATTAACTTTCTCATTTTCTATTAATGGATGTTTTCCTGTCTCAGATCATTCTCCTGCCCATTGATATCACACTATTCAATAGAAATGTGTGTTTCAAAAGGACAGACCAGTTATTCCTCAGGTTTGGATTGGATGCTTTTATTTAAATACATCTCAAAGAATAATTCTTCAGTTTTTTGTCAAATACCACCTTTAATGTTGTAACTTAATTATAACTTGAATATCACTTTGATATTGGTGATATTCAGTTTTGGTGGCTTGCTATTTAGTAGTTTCATATTGCTGAGAGCCTAAACATTAACAAGTAATTTTTTTCTATTTTTGATAAGAAAATATTCAGTTTCCACTTATTCAGTTTTTATTGTCTGCAAAATTAGGTAAGATGTCTGGTTCTGTATTAGGAGGTTTTAATTTGTTGTTTAAATATCTGTTGAGTCTCTTTCAGTCTGTTTCTGCAGTGATCTAGGCCTGCATAAAGCACCTGAATTATTTTTTCAACTTCCGCCTGTTTTATTGGCAAGTGACCATGTGTATGGTAACTGAGGAATTGTGTGCTTACATGGATTTATGAAATTTGCATGAGCAACTTTTAGAGATCTTACATTTTTGTCTCTAAGCAGACTTGAAGAGGAAGCTTTCTGAAATATTGTGTTTTGCTTAAAATTATATTGTTGCATTTTATTGAGTGACAATCTACCTCAAAACATTGAAGATTTGTTTCCCTTTCCTCTTGGCTATATCTTCTGTTTTTGTTCTCTTGAGGACTGAGTCAACTCTCCGTCTGTAAGTGGGGTAGGTGAAATGCTAAGGCAAGGGGCAGGTCATGGGCCGAGCCCCAGGTAGACGGCCAGGCAGCGAGCTGAACCCTCATAGCTCCTCCTGATACTCAGCTGCTGTTTTTTCCTCCCTGTTTGACAAGTGAAGACACTGACATTTAGACAGTGAAAGATCCTGTGCCTGAATCAGCCAACAAGTGTGATGGAAGAAGTTGTGAATGCAGGTCTGACTGGCATTACAGGCTGTCAGCTGTGCCTAGTGCCCCTTTGTCCATAAGTGAGCAAACCTTTAAGTCATGTATTACTGGGCTCTCTGGTCAACTTTTTTTCACTGTGCTGTCAGGGAGATGCACATGTCTCAGAAATTTTCCTTTGCCTGTACTCCGTACAGTCTTAGGAATACATCTAGTTCTCCTTGCAATGACCAGTGAGAAAGACCAGTTTGCTTTCTTTATTTCACAACCTCTTTCCACAACAATTTTTCTCATTCAAGTTCTAACTCATTTATTCCTGAAATGAGCTCTACTAGCCCCTGGACATTTTGCCTGCCACTTCAAATCCTATTTCTGCCCCTGTTTCTTACTGATCTTCCCTGAGCCTCTTTCACTTCTTCAGTGCCCGGAGCAACTTTTGATGGAAAAGTGCCTGTGTTGAGCTTAGGTGCCTCTAGGTTGAGCCAAACTCCATCTTGAAGCTATCGTTCCTTTTCAGTAACTGACAGCATCTGTGAAGGCCCTATGAAGGGGATGGGGTTAAAGGGGCTTTGAAGAGAACTGTGGCAGGACACATAGGATGGAGGAGGCAGGAGAGTGTTCTTTCAAAGGAGGTGAGTACTTGACCAGAGGCCGAGGGCAGGAGGCGAGGGTGTACATGTCTATAAATGTTGTATTGGGTATAGAAGGGGGTGTAGTAAGAGGAACAAAAGGCTGAAAAGAAGGCTGAAGCTGGGATATAGAGCCTGGACTGTGAACATGGCTTTGGACTTTCTTCTTTTTTTTTCAGCAAAGAGCTGCTGGGACTTAGTGGCAGGGAAAACTTTGTCTTGTATTGTGGCTGGCACAGGCTATCAGTAGATATTTGTTGCATGCCCAGTGGTCAGATCAGTTGTCTTGCAAGGAACATTGAACAGACTAGAGGTAAGTGACTGGAGGCAGCATCACCGAATAGGATATTAGTGTTATTCATTCTTCCCCTTTCTCTGTGTCTGTCACTCAAAGGAAACTTGAGATTCACTAAAGGACAATGGCTCTGGAATCATATTTCTGTTTGATGTGTTTACACTAAAATCACTTCATTTATATTAAGGAGAAATAATAACAAAGACTGTATGGAGTATAGGCAGAGGAAAATCTCTGAGACATGCACATCTCTCTTCCTCTCTTCCTGTCTTTAGTGTGTCCTGAGACAATAATTAGCAACATACACTGGACAACCATGGATTCCTCCAAGTTAGTACTTTACAAGCTGAGTTACGACCCTATCCATGGATCATGCCATGAAGTTAGTGGGTTGCAAAGAGCATTTGAAATGACACATAATAAAATATAAAACAGCTCATTGCATTGCCTTTCATAAGGGTCAGTTTTGTGACATAAAATATATTTCTTATTGTGAATCATGAAGAAGTTGGAAAAACAATGTCTTAAGTGAAAGGAAAAGGATCTCATTACTTTGGAATACCATAAATCTATCTTTAGCTCTACGTGTAAGGAGATCATGTAATTTATCATCCAGGATGTGTTTCTGAGGGAAAGGGCTACCTCTTAATAATTATATCACTACAACTGGTGTAACCACACTGCCTCACACTAATTAGGAAGTATAGTCACTCTGCCTGTTTTAGTCAGGGTTCTCCAGAGAATATGAATATATTCTCAGCATCTGTATCTACCTATATCTGAATCTACATCTATAGAGAGAGGGTGGGGAGGGGGATTTAATTTAAAGAATTGACTCACATGATTGTGGAGCTGGAGAAGCAGGCCAGCGGGCTGACTAATCAGGTAAGAGTTTATGTTACAGTCTCGAGGATTCCTTCTTCTTTGGGAAACCTCAGTTGTTATTCTTAAGATCTTCAACTGATTAGATAAGGCCCACCTACATTTTGAAAGACAATCTGCTTTACCCTTAGTCTACTGATTGTAAATGTTAATCATGTCTAAAATATACCTTCACAGGAATATCTAGACCAGTGTTTGATCCAACAACTGGGTAGCATAGCCTAGCCAAGTTTTCATACAAAATTAACCATTAAACCATTTAAAGAGGACAAATAGAGAGTAGACACACCTACAAAGGTTTTTTTGTTTGTTTTGTTTCGTTTTATTTTTTGTTTTAGTGTCCAAAGGCCTTTGCCGAAGCTGACCCATTCTTCCTGATTGCTTTGGCACTGTTTGCTTTCATTCATAGTAATAGCTACGAACATGTTAAATATTGCTATTGCAACCTTGTGGTTTCTTAAAATAATAATTAACAAAAAGGGGTTGACGTCTCACTTTGCTACTTTAGTTTTTGAATTAGACGGGAATTATGCCTGTTTATTTTTATTCAAAACTGTTTTAATATTTTATGTAATGTTTTTATGAAACGATTAGAGGAGAATGCTTCAGAATAGCTTGTCTGCTGAGGCTACAGTGTTTATCCTATGGACCTTGCCACAACAATAACTTTATAATTATTCAACAACTTGCTATTTCTCTTGCTCCAAAATAAACCATGAAGGGTTTGTAAAGTGGCCAGAGAATTTGTGAATGCTTTGATTCTTGGGAAGCTGTAAGGACTGACCACTGCTCATTTTGCCTTATAGTAGTAGACTGCAATAGAGTAGCTGCTATTTCCCAGCAGAAATTTAATTTTGGCCTTGCAAAGATCTTTGAAGAAGGAAAAAGAATTCTGCAAATTTCCATGGTGAAAAATGTCAAAGTGAAACATTCATCACTTCTTCTTTATTGACCTGATATTCAACCTGATGCTGACCTCCTTACATTTTGAATTTTTTTCTAATTTTAGAGGGATTATTTGCTGATCATAGAAACTATAACTTAGAAACCACTGAAGACATATGAAGGAGAATAAATTGAAAATGATGACTATGATCAGATTGTAATGTGATTATTAACTTTTTAGCATTTCCTTTCCCTCTCCTTTGTTTGATTTTTTTAAGTAATAGAGATTGCATTGATTACATACTTTCATATCTTGCATTTTTGTCAGGTGACTTAACAACACTTTCCAATAATAATCACCCTTTATAAATGTTACGGGTTTTTTTTGTTTTTTTTTGTTTTTTTTTTGAGACGGAGTCTCGCTCTGCCGCCCAGGCTGGAGTGCAGTGGCCAGGTCTCAGCTCACTGCAAGCTCTGCCTCCTGGGTTTATGCCATTCTCCTGCCTCAGCCTCCCAAGCAGCTGGGACTACAGGCGCCTGCCACGTCACCTGGCTAGTTTTTTGTATTTTTTTTAGTAGAGACGGGGTTTCACCGTGTTAGCCAGGATGGTCTCGATATCCTGACCTCGTGATCTGCCCGTCTCGGCCTCCCAAAGTGCTGGGATTACAGGCTTGAGCCACCGCGCCCGGCTATAAATGTTATGTTTATTGTCTGTACAGTATTTCATCATATGAATGTGTCACATTTAACTTGTTTTGAGTTATTTCTTGTTGGACTCTTTGGGTTGTTTTCCATTTCTTTTCCGTTGTAGTAAATAATGCTGTAGTGAACAGCTCTGTGAATGAAGCTTTTCTGATTCTTCAGAGTGATTTTTTAAAAAGATATTTTTCTGGTCACTTTTGAATTCTAGGATTATAGCATTTTCACTGGGCCCTACATGCTTTGGGTCCTGAGATTGGTCAGAGAAGGCCCAAATATCAGCAAACCCTGAAGATCTTCGTGGAAGGCTGAGCTACTTGCAAAGTAACAACAAAAAGCTACTTCCTTTTTAAAAATTTTTTTATTTTTATACATAAGTTCTGGGGTACATGTGCAGAATGTGCAGGTTTGTTTCATAGGTATACGTGTGCCGTGGTGGTTAGCTGCGCCCATCAACCCGTCATCTACATTAGGTATTTCTCCTAATGCTATCCCTCCCCTTGCCCCCCACCCCTGACAGGCCCCAGTGTGTGATATTCCCCTCTCTGTGCCTGGATGTTCTCATTGTTCAACTCCCACTTATGAGTGAGAACATTGGTGTTTGGTTTTCTGTTCCTGTGTTAGTTTGCTGAGAATGGTGGTTTCCCGCTTTATCTATGTCCCTGCAAATGATATGAACTCTCTTTTGTATGGCTGCCTAGTATTCCATGGTGTATATGTGCTACATTTTCTTTATTCGTTCTATCATTGATGGACCTTTGGGTTGGTTCCAAGCCTTTGCTATTGTGAACAGTGCTCCAGTAAACATATGTGTGCATGTGTCTTTGTAATAGAATGACTTATAATACTTTGGGTATATACCTAGTAATGGGATTGTTGTATCAAATGGTATTTCTAGTTCTAGATCCTTGAGGAATCACCACACTGTCTCTTACAATGTTTGAACTAATTTACACTCCCACCAACAATGTAAAAGCATTCCTATATCTCCACATCCTCTCCAGCATCTGTCATTTCCTAACTTTTTAATGATCACCATTCTAACTAGCGTAAGATGGAATCTCATTGTGGTTTTGATTTGGATTTTTCTAATGACCAGTGATGATGACCTTTTTTTCATATGTTTGTTGGCTGCATAAATGTTGTCTTTTGGGAAGTGTCTGTTAATATCCTTTGCCCACTCTTTGATGTTTTTTGTTTTGTTTTGTTTTTTGTTTTTCTTATAAATTTGTTTAAGTTCCTCGTAGATTCTGCATATTAGCCCTTTGTTAGCTGGATAGATTGCAAAACTGTTCTCCCATTATGTAGGTTGCCTGTTCACTCTGATGATAGTTTCTTTTGCTGTGCAGAAGCTCTTTAATTAGATCCCATCTGACAATTTTGGCATTTGTTGCAATTGTTTTTGGTGTTTTAGTCATGAAGTCTTTGCCCACGCCTATGTCCTGAAAGGTATTGCCTATATTTTCTTCTAGCATTTTTATGGTTTTAGGTCTTACATTTAAATCTTCAATCCATCTTGAGTTAATTTTTGTATAAGGCATAAGGAAGGGGTCCAGTTTCAGTTTTCTGCATATGTCTAGCCAGTTTTCCCAACACCATTTATTAAATAGGGAATCCTTTCCCCATTGCTTATTTTTGTCAGGTTTGTCAAAGATCAGATGGTTGTAGATATGTGGTGTTATTTCTAAGGCCTCTATCCCATTTCATTGGTCTATATATCTGTTTTGGTACCAGTACCATGCTGTTTTGGTTACTGTAGCCTTGTAGTATAGTTTGAAGTCAGGTATAATGATGCCTCCAGGTTTGTTCTTTTTGCTTAGGGTTATCTTCTCTATACAGGCTCTTGTTTGGTTCTGTATGAAATTTAAAGTAGTTTTGTCTAATTCTGTGAAGAAAATAAGTGGTAGCTTAATGGGTATAGTATTGAACCTATAAATCACTTTGGGCAGTATGGCCATTTTCACGCTATTGATTCTTCCTGTCCATGAGCATGCAATGTTTTTCCATTTGTTCATGTCCTCTCTTATTTTCTTGAGCAGGGGTTTGTCGTTCTCCTTGAAGAGATCCTTCACATACCTTGTAAGTTGTATTCCTAGGTATTTTATTCACTTTGTAGCAATTGTGAATGGGAGTTCACTCATGATGGCTCTCTGTTTGCATATTATTAGTGTATAGGAATGCTTGTGATTTTTGCACATTGATTTTGTATCCTGAGACTTTGCTGAAGTTGCTTATCAGCTTAAGGGGTTTTTGGGCTAAGATGATGGAGTTTTCTAAATATACAATCATGTCATCTGCAGAGACAATTTGACTTCCTCACTTCCTATTCGAATACCTTTTCTTTCTTTCTCTTGGCTGATTGCCCTGGCCAGAACTTGCAATACTATGTTGAATAGGATTGATGAGAGAGGGCATCCTTGTCTTGTGCCAGTTTTCAAAGGGACTGCTTCCAGCTTTAGTCCATTCAATATGATACTGTCTGTGGGTTTGTCATAAACAGCTCTTATTATTTTGAGATATGTTTTATCAATACCTAGTTTATTGAGAGTTTTTAGAATGAAGCAGTGCTGAATTTTATCAGAGGCCTTTTCTGCATCTATTGAGATAATCATGTGGTTTTTGTCTTTGGTTCTGTTTATGTGATGGCTTATGTTTGTTGATTTGTGTATATTGTACTAGCCTTGCATCCCAGGATGAAGCTGACTTGATCGTGGTGGATAAGCTTTTTAATGTGCTGTTGGATTTGGTTTGCCAGTATTTTATTGAGGATTTTCACATTGATGTTCATCAGGGATATTGGCATGAAATTTTCTTTTTTTGTTGTGTCTCTGCCAGGTTTTGGTATCAGGATGATGCTGGCCTCATAAAAAGAGTTAGGGAGGAGTTCCTCCTTTTCTATTTCTTGGAATAGTTTCAGAAGGAATGATATCAACTCCTCTTTGTACCTCTGGTAGAATTTGGCTGTGAATCCGTCTGGTTAGTCCTGGGCTTTTTTTTTTTTTTTTTTTTTTTTTGGTTGGTAGGCTATTAATTACTGCTTCAATTTCAGAACTTGTTATTTGTCTATTCAGGGATTTGACTTCTTCCTGGTTTAGTCTTTGGAGGGTGTATGTGTCTAGGAATTTATGCATTTCTTGTAGATTTTCTAGCTTATTTGCCTAGAGGTATTTATAGTATTCTCTGATGGTAGTTTGTATTTCTGTGGGATCAGTGGTGATATCTCCTTTATCATTTTTATTGTGTCTATTTGATTCTTCTCTGTTTTCTTCTTTGTTAGTCTGGCTAGCGGTCTATTTTGTTAATCTTTTCAAAAAAAAAAAACAGCCCCTGCATTCATTGATTGTTTTTTCCAAGGGTTCTTCATGTCTCTAACTCCTTCAGTTCTGCTCTGATCTTAGTTATTTCTTGTCTTCTGCTAGTTTTTGAGTTTGTTTGCTCTTGCTTTTCTAGTTCTTTTAATTTTATGATGTTAGGGTGTCAATCTTAGATCTTTTGCGCTTTCTCCTATGGGCATTTAGTGCAATCAATTTCCCTCTAAATACTGCTTTAGCTGTGTCCCAGAGATTCTGGAACATTGTGTCTTTGTTCTCATTGGTTTCAAAGAGCTTATTTATTTCTGCCTTACTTTCATTATTTACCCAGTAGTCATTCAGCAGCAGATTGTTCAGTTTCCATATAGTTGTGCAGTTTTGAGTGAGTTTCTTAATCCTGAGTTCTAATTTGATTGCACTGTGGTCTGAGAGACTGTTTATTATGATTTCTGTTCTTTTGTATTTGCTGAGGAGTGTTGTACTTCCAATTATGTGGTCAATTTTAGAATAAAGTGCTATGTGGTGCTGAGATGAATGTATTTTCTGTTGTTTGGGGTGGAGAGTTCTACAGATGTCTATCAGATCCACTTGATGCAGAGCTGGGTTCAAGTCCTGAATATCCTCGTTAATTACTGTCTCAATCTGTCTAATAATGACAGTGGGTGTTAAAGTCCCCACTATTATTGTGTGGGAGTCTCTTTGTAGGTCTCTAAGAACTTGCTTTATGAATCTGGGTGCTCCTGTATTGGGTGCATATATATTCAGGATGGTTAGCTCTTCTTGTTGCATTGATCCCTTTATCATTATGTGGTGCCCTTGTCTTTTTTTTATTTTTGCTGGTTTAAGGTTGGTTTTATCAGAGACTAGGATTGCAACCCCTGCTTTTTGTTTGTTTGTTTGTTTGGTTTTCCATTTGTTTGGTAAGTCTTCATCCATCCCATTATTTTGAGCTTATGTGTGTCTTTGCAAGTGAGATGGGTCTCCTGAAAACAGCAAAGGGATGGGTCTTGACTCTTTATACAATTTACCAGTCTATGTCTTTTAATGGGGGAATTTAGCCCATTTACATTTAAGGTTAAGATTGTTATGTTTGAATTTGATCCTGTCATTAAGTTGCTAGCTGGTTATTTTGCCCATTAGTTGATGCAGTTTCTTCATAGTGTTGATGGTCTTTACATTTTAGTATGATTTTGCAGTTGCTAGCAGTGGTTTTTCCTTTCCATATTTAGTGCTGCCTTCAGGAGCTCTTATAAGGCTGGCTTGGTGGTAACGAGATCCCTCAGCATTAGCTTGTCTGTAAGGGATTTTATTTCTCCTTCACTTATGAAGCTTAGTTTGGCTGGATATGAAATTCTGGGTTGAAAATTCTTTCAAGAATGTTGAATATTGGCCCCCACTCTCTTCTGGCTTGTAAGATTTCTACAGAGAGCTCTGCTTTTAGGATGATCGGCTTCCCTTTGCATGTAACCCAACCTTTCTCTCTGGCTGCCCTTAACATTTTTTCCTTCATTTCAATCTTGGTGAATCTGATGATTATGTGTTTTGGGGTCACTCTTCTCGAGGAGTATCTCTGTGGTGCTCTATTTCCTGAATTTGAATGTTGGCCTCTCTTGCTAGGTTGGGGAAGTTCTCTGAGATAATATCCTGAAATATGTTTTCCAACTTGGTTCCATTCTCCCCATTACTTTCAGGTATACTAATCAAAGGTAGGTTTGGTTTTTTCACATAGTCCCATATTTCTTGGAGGCTTTGTTCATTCCTTTTCATTCTTTGTTCTCTAATCTTGACTTCACACTTTATTTCATTAAGTTGATCTTCAATCTCTGATATCCTTTCTTCACTTGATCAATTCAGCTATTGATACTTGTGTGTGCTTCACAAAGTCCTCATGCTGTGTTTTTCATCTCCATCAGGTCATTTATGTTCTTCTCTAGACTGGTTATTCTAGTTAGCAGTTCTTGCAACCTTTTATCAAGGTTCTTAGCTTCCTTGCATTGGGTTAGAATGGAAGAGTTTGTTATTACCCACCTTCTGAAGCCTACTTCTGTCAATTCATCAAACTCATTCTCCTTCCAGTTTTGTTCCCTTGCTGGCAAGGAGTTGTGATCCTTTGAAGGAGAAGAGGCATTCTGGTTTTTGGAATTTTCAGCCTTTTTGCACTGGCTTATCCTTATCTTCATGGATTTGTCTACCTTTGGTCTTTGATTTCAGTGACCTTCAGATGGGGTTTTTGAATGGTCCTCCTTTTTGTTGATGTTGATGCTATTGCTTTCTCTTTGTTAGTTTTTCTTCTAACAGTCAGGCCCCTCTTCTGCAGGTCTGCTGGAGTTTGCTGGAGGTGCACTCCAGACCCTGTTTGCCTGAGTATCACCAGTGGAGGCTGCAGAACAGCAGAGAATGCTTCCTGTTCCTTCCTTTGGAAGCTTTGTCCCAGAGGGGCACTCACCAGATGCCAGCTGGAGCTCTGCTATATGAGTTATCTCCCGGTCAGGAGGCATGGGGTCAGGGACCCACTTGAGGAGGCAACCTGTCCCTTAGCAGAGCTTAAGGACTGTGCTGGGAGATCTGCTGCTCTCTTCAGAGCTGGCAGGCAGAAACGTTTAAGTCTGCTGAAGCTGTGCCCATAGCTGCCCCTTCCCCCAGGTGCTCTGTCCCTGGGATATAGGAGTTTTATCTATAAGCCCCTGACTGGGGCTGCTGCCTTTGTTTCAGAGATGCCCTGCCAAGAGAGGAGGAATCTAGAGAGGCAGTCTGGCTACAGAGGCTTTGCGGTGCTACATTGGGCTCTGCCCATTCTGAACTTCCCAGCAGCTTTATTTACACTGTGAGGGGAAAACCGCCTACTCAAGCCTCAGTAATGATAGATGCCCCTTTCCCCACCAAACTCAAGTGTCCCAGGTGGACTTCAGACTGCTGTGCTGGCAGCAAGAATTTCAAGCCAGTGGATCCTAGCTTGTTGGGCCCCGGGGGGGTAGGATCCACTGAGCAAGACCACTTGGCTCCCCAGCTTCAACCCCCTTTCCAGGGGAGTGAATGGTTCCCTCTCGCTGGCATTCCAGGCACCACTGGGGTATGAAAAAAACTCCTGCTGCTAACTTGGTATCCACCCAAAGACCGCCCAGCTTTGTCTTGAAACCCAGGGTGCCAATGGTGTAGGCACCCAAGGGAATCTCCTGGTCTGCAGATTGCAAAGACAGTGAGCAAAGCGTACTACCTGGGCTGGATAGCTCTGTTCCTCACAGCACAGTCCCTCAGGGCTTTCCTTGGTGAGGGGAGGGAGTTCCCTGACCCCTTGTACTTCCTGGGTGAGGCAATGTGCCACCCTGCTGTTGCTCACCCTCCGTGGGCAGCACCCACTATCTAACTAGTCCCAGTGAGATGAGCCAGGTACTTCAGTTGGAAATGCAGAAATCATCCTCCTTATGTGTTGGTCTTGCTGGGAGCTGCAGGCCAGAGCTGTTCCTATTCGGCCATCTTGCCCAGGAATGGAAAAGCCACTTCTTAAGAAGAACCCTCACTGGCCAGGCACGGTGGCTCACGCCTGTAATCCCAGCACACCGATAGGCTAAGGTGGGTTGGATCATGAGGTCAGGAGATTGAGACCAGCCTGGTTAACACGTGAAACCCCATCTCTACTAAAAAATATATAAAAAATTAGCCAGACGTGGTGGCAGGTGCCTGTAGTCCCAGCTACTCCAGAGGCTAAGGCAGGAGAATGGCACGAACCCTGGAGGCAGAGCTTGCAGTGAGCAGAGGCCACTGCACTCCAGCCTGGGCCACAGAGCAAGACTCCATCTCAAAAGAAAAAAAAAGAAGAAAGGAAAAAGAAAAGCCATCACCTTGGTTGAGAGGGTTGAATTTCAGAGGATGCTGATTAGAGGAGAAGAGTGTGTCAGTTAATCCACTATGAGGCTAGTGGATCCAGCACTCAAAGAACTCCTAGTTCTGGAAAGTAAGGTAGTAGTGAAATGGGAATTGCCTTGCGTAGGGTGTTCATGTTCCTCATTGGCAGTGACCTCCAGCAAGGAGGATAAAGGCAGACTGTTGCTATCTTAGAATCTCCATGCACAGCTATTTACATCATTTCTACTAACAGCCAAAGTATAAAAAGGGCTCATGTCTTACATAGTTCTATTTACTTTTTAAAATAAATCAGTGTTAAATATGCTCTTCCTCCATTAGTCTGAAGAATCCTCAGATTGCCATATTTCTGCATAAAATGTGGTGAGACAAGCTTGTGCTCACCCCTGAGAGGTGTCATCACTCTGGAAACCTCTGATCAGGATGAAGGTGGGATTTAGGGGACTGAAATATTTCCTGCACCTGACATTTTCCTGTCTAACAACTTTGGTGCTGGCTCGCAGTGTTGGTTGTAGAGCAGGCAGATCTCAGCTGAAAGTCATCCTCTACTACTGATGAGCTGTGAGGCACAGCTGCTTGACCTCGCTGGGCCCATTTCCTCCTCTGTGGCATGGCTATGTAATGCCTGCTTCAGAGTTGTTTGAGGATTGGATAATGAACTTATAGTAGTTTGCACATTACTTCTATGTAGCAAGTATTCATTAAATGCGAGTGTTTATTTTTAATAACGTATGGCCCATATGATCTGAAAGCCAGTGTCCTCACATATGAAATTTCAGTGCAACATTGGGTGGCCTGTCTTGCCGAATGCATATCAACTCCAGTGGGAATGGAACCACTTTCAACTGGCTGAGGAAGAGACCCAGAGACATGGGTTTTTACTGGGGCCTTGCATAAGCGGGGAGAGTTCCGTGACGGCAGGCTGGGCAGGAAAACCACAACTGCTTGCAAACAGCATGCAGTTTATATAGCATTTTCATCTATAGCCTCCCCTTAATGACCTCCATCTGGTAAGAGTGATTTAATTCAAAACTCAGGGCGTCAAGCCCCCTGTGCAGCCTGTGTTCCATGGGACTGGAGAGGGGCTCAGATGTTCCTCATAGACAAGGAATGGATCTCCTGATTGGTCACTCCCAGATTCCCTAGCTCAGAACTCACATTCAGGTATGTCTGCCAGACAGAGCCATTCTCAGGGTATGCTTAAGCTATTGCTATCGGGTGGATTTACCATACAGGCTCTTCCCTGATATTTTTACTGTGACCACTACTAACTGGTGTTACAATAATAAGGCACAGCTCTTAAAGTAGGAACCCCCCAATCCTAATTCCTCAAAATTTCCTTCAATTCCTTTTTTTTTTTTTTTTTTTGAGACAGTGTCTTGCTCTGTTGCCCAGGCTAGAGTGTAGTGGTGCCATCTTAGCTCATTGCAACCTCTGCCCCTGGGTTCAAGCAATTCTCATGCCTCAGCCACCTGAGTAGCTGGGATTAAAGGTGAGTGCCACCACACCCAGCTAATTGTTGTATTTTTAGTAGAGAGGGTGTTTCACTGTGTTGGCCAGGCTGGTCTTGAACTCCCAACCTCAGGTGATCCACCTGCCTCAGCCTCCCAAAGTTCTGGGATTTCAGGTGTGAGACACTGTGCCCAGCCTCTTTGCATTTTCATTACCTATTCTGTGTCTAGTACCCTGGTAAGTGCTGTAGATATTAAGTTAAATTAAACACTATTCCTAATATTAAATTATCCATATGGTCAATTAGTTGTCATGATACTAACATATATATGCATGAATTAAAGCACATGTGGTGATGGTCCCTCATTCATCTGTGCACATCCTAACAATTCACAGGCCAGAAGCGTTCTTTATTCTCTCTTCAGTTTTTGTGTTTTTGGTTTTGTTTTTGCTTTTTTGAGACAGAGACTTGCTTTCTCACCCAGGCTGGAGTGCAGTGGCTCTGCTGGATCTGCTGGAGTGCAGATCATGGCTCACTGCAGCCTTGACCTCATGGGCTCAATCAGTCCTCTCACGTCAGCCTCCCTATTAGCTGGGACTACAGGCACGTGCCACCATGCCTGGCTAATTTTTTAAATTTTTTCTGGGGACAGGGTTTTGCCGTGCTTCCCAAGCTGGTCTCCAACTCTTGGACTCAAGCGATCCACCTGCCTCAGCCTTTCAAAATTCTGGGATTATAGGCATAGGCCACTGTGCTCGGCCTCTCCCTTTAGTTTGATACCCAAAGTCCTGTTTATCTTGCTACAGATCCCTTTGTTAAAGGACAGGTTTCTACCCTGTAGACTTCAGACACTGTCAGCTCAGCATCTAGCTTTTCCACTGGTCCATAGCGGCAGTATCTAGCACTGTTTCTTCAGTGGTTTGGTTGGCATCAGGGACCACTCTTCTTATGGGCAAAGATGAAAAATCTGCATCTCAGATCCTAAAGCAAGGTCTCATCAAGACAAGTCTCTGGCTCCATGCCTTGTACCAGCTTTGGGGTCCATCTGTTCCATTTTGAACTCTGAGTTTCCAATTTCTGACAGGTCCACTTTGATATTCTGGTCCCTGTTCTGTGTTGTTTTGCTTTCTGAGCACAAGCCAGGGTGGTGTGACGTGTTGCACAGCAGCCCTAGAAAGAAATATCAAGATAAGACATACTGATTTATTTTACACTTGCTATGGAAGCCTCTAGAAATTTCAGTCTTCCATGAAAAAGTTTTATGACATTTTCCTAGTGCTGTCTCAAGCCCTGTCTTTGGATGTTTAGTTAATATTTATGCCGGCATTCTCATCAATTGATTGATCCCTGAGTAGTAATAGCAATGACATTTATTAAATGTGTTGTGATTTTTTATTTCTGTCTCCAGTGTGACAGAAATAGGATGAAATCTTGAAATCTTATTTACCTAAATAACGTTCTAAGTAGGCCAGCAAATAAACTCATGCTTCTTTTGAAGGATGCGAAGGGCTTGAAAAGCGACACGTGAAATATTTAAGCTACTCTTAGCATCTCGTGGAATATCGGAATTGAGTATGTTTTGGTAGTAATTTAACCCACCTTCATTCATTTTAAACATGAGAAAAGGCCAAGTTAGTTTTTGCCCAGTGTTAATTACACAGTATTAATTGTCAGCAGAGGGACTGAATTCAAATCCATCTCTCCTTATTCGCTGCATGACCTTAGGCAAGCTATTTAACCTCTCTAAGCTTATGTGTCCTCATCTGTATTAAAGGGAGAAATTACCTCAACCTAGTTTATAGAGCTGTTTTAAGTAAACAAAGTGAGGTTGCCAGTGATTAGTACACTTGAAATATACACTCAATAAACATTGTTATGATGGATTATAGAGAAAGACATGGAGAAATCCACTCTGGGCAAGGCTTCAAAAAAGGAATCAATTTTCAACAGGTATCAGTGATGGGTTAGGATATTCCAGTAAAGAAGACACAGAGGCAGAGAATCGAGGGTCTTAATGGGAACACTGGGAGTAATCCAACTTGGGTCTTCTGTGTAATGCATGAATCGAAGTAGTAAGAGACAAGATCTCAAAAAGCAGTTGAAATTTGATCATGGTCAGTCTTGAATGCCAGAACATGGAATTTGGATTTCAATCATTAGTCTGGGGCGCAGCATGGGGGGTCACTGATGACTTTAATTGGTGGGAGGGAGAGAGATACAGTGACAGAGACAGAGACAGTTAGACCTGGGCTAAGGAAGGGTAATTGGATGATGGCATACAAGAGAGAGGCCCTTGTTTTTGAAAGTGTATATGTGGAAGGTATTCTCACCGTTTATGCTGAAAACTTGACAATGTGCCTGCCTCTGCTGTCCTAGCAATTCTGATTTTAGAAAACTTTGTGGAAATAATGATTAAAAACTAGGAATAATGTAAATATCTAAAAAGGGGGACTTGGTTAAGTAAATAAACACATGTTAAATAAGAATTTAAAAATAAAATAAAGACATGTTAAATAATTTCACATCATCTAGCCATTATGGATGATGTTATTTATCAACATAGATCTTTGTGATCTATGATTTTAAGTCTAAAATATTATAGTAGTGTAATCTTATTTAAAAAATATGTGTACTTGAGAGGAGTTATTTCTTCCTTCTAAAAAGTCCAGAAAGGGTATAAATCAAAATGTTAAACAATAGTTATCCTTGGTTGTGTCACAGAGGATTTTTTTTATTGTAGTAAAATATACATAGCATAACATTTACTACTTTAACCATTTTTAAATGTGCAATTCTGTAGTATTAAGTACACTCACATTATTGTGTGACTATCAACAGTATCCATCTCTAGAATATAGTTCTTTTTTAATTCATTTTTAATGTATTGTTTGAATTTTATAATCAAATCAAATTAATTTCATAATCAAAACAATTTTGGTTAAATAATACAAAGTAGAGATTTGAGACTAGGATATTATTGCTATGATGTGGGAAATTACATGCTAACTCAAGGTCAGGACAGTTGCAATAGAAACGAAGTGTAAGAACAGAGAGAAGACCAAGTAGTCCAATGTTTTTATTTACAATGTTTTATCCCCGTGTAGTAGATGGTGCTTTTCCACAAGGTAAAGTTTGTACTCCAAGTTGAAAGTAACTGGATTTAGAAGTTATTGGGGGACCTGTAGGCTTCTACTTTGCACCAGTAGATTGTAGTACCATGAAAGGTTTGGCTACACCACCAGATCCATGATCACGTTTGGTGTTTACACAATCATTCCATCTCAGGCATCCAAGTGACACAGATCTGGTTAAGGTTACATGTGTGAGGAAAACATGTGGGCAGAAATTCTTGTGTTGGCAGATCACTGACTGTGGGAGAGGCTTACTTTGTTTTTGCAAAAGCATCAAGAATCTCAAGATCAATTTCATGCTGTGTATTACTGGATTCTCTGATGTCTAAATTCCTTCATTTACAGGAACCATTGTTGCACAAATATTAACAGAAGACCACAAAGTAATAAAAAAAAAAACACCCACAATTTTTAATGCTCTCTTAAAAAAAAAAAAAAAAAAACAGGCAGTCCAGTGCCTCTGATCTAAAACAGAGAATTGAGAATATTTTAGCATTTTCCTCTCATATGCCATGTCTTATTAGGTACACTTATTCCACAATATGAAAGCCAGAACTCTCCCTATAAGATAAGAAGAAAAATTCCTAAGGAAGCATCCTTCAATAAGAAACATGTGGTTTTATTTAGGGCTGTTTTTGAAGTTTACCTTTTTTCAGCAGACATTTAATGAACGTCTACCACAGGGAAGCACGGTTGCTCTGGTGAATGCAAGAATGGATATGACAGGGTGTCTGCCTTCCAGGAGCTCACAATTTAGTCCCTGGATTGCAGTGGAAGTAAATATATTAATACAAGTCACTATCCTCCTACTAGACCTGCTAAAGGCCAGGCATGGTGGTTTACACCTGTGATCTCAGCACTTTGGGAGGTGGAGGCAGGAGGATCCATTGAACCCAGGAGTTTGAGACCAGCCTGTGCAATATAGGAAGATCACATCTCTACAGAAACTTTCAAAAAGAAAATTAGCCACGCCTGTGTGCCTGTGGTTCTAGCTATTCAGGAGGCTAAGGGAAGCGGGTCACTTGAGCCCAGGAGGTCGAGGCTAAGGTAAGCATTGATTGCACCACTGCACTCCATCCTGGATAAGAGAGTGAGACCCTGTCTCAAAAAGAAAGAAAAAGAAAAAAAAGAAAAAAATCCCTGCTGAAGCTGGCAAGTATTGAAGTGAAGCCTATTATTGAAGAGATACAGAGCATTCTCCCTGGGTAATGGCTAAGGATTACTGGTCGAGGGAAGGTTAGTATTGAGCACTGCGGGATGGGTAGTTTTGAGGAGGTGGATCTTAGTTGGAGGTGTGTTCTAGTTGGAAAGTACCAAAGAGGAAGAGGAATGGAGATGTACAGGATAGTGTTGGGTCTTACCTTGGGTTCCCCCAGATGCAGAGGCAAGGATTGAGTGCGTGCAATTAATTTATTAGGGGATGGTCTTGGAAGCATTAGTAGGGGAATAAAGGAGCAAGGCAGGGAAAGGAAAGGAGTCAGTAAATGGTTTGTTACTAAGCCAATGACTACTGTGGCGAAGTGGAGCCAGTGCTGCTGGGGGGCTCTGTAAACAGTTCATAACATCCCGCAGATTTATCCCAACCAAGGGGCAAGAAAGCCACTGCCCGTAACTCTCAGTTCATCGTTGGTTTGAGAATGGCCTCCAAGAACATTACTGTGGCCCTTCCAGAGTGCCCTGAATAGTCAGAGTGTGCTTCTGTGGCTAGAATTACAAGCTCTCAGGCAGTGAGTCATATGTGATGTACATAGTTAGAGTCTTCAGCCTGTAGAGAAGAAAGGGAATAGAATGTTGAGGACTGCTTCCATTCAATGCGTGATCAGTGGTGGAGGTGGCAAAGAAACCAAGAAGGAAGAGGACAGAGATAAAATAGAATACCATGAAGTGTTTTGGGAGGCAGTGAAAGGGAGAGTTTCAATAAGGGGGGAAAATTGAAGGGAAGGTAATATTTTACCAAAAGGTTAGTAATAATTGTGCTTTCCAACCCCAAACTCTCTAAATATGCATTAACCTGAGAAGTAGAACGGAATAGGCTTGCCTTTGTAAGTTGGTTGTAGGGTTGTAGTTCTGCCTATGCTGTTCGCTAACGGTGTGCCCTCAGGTACATTCCTTAACCTGGCTGGGTCTCAGGCTCCTCTTGCATAAAACAATTGTTTCCAATCTCTCGCAGCACTAAGATGCAATTCGTGTGAGTTCAAATATGTGACATGACTCCTGTTTCACTACTTGTCATTTATTAAGTTCATAAGTGTATTGCATGTTAAACAGAGAAGTAATCTAATTTCACAGTTAAATATAATGCTAATTTAAATTACTTTTGAAATTAAAATGTTAATGGAATAAATTGGCTGTCCTCTCAGCTTCCCCCACTTTCTTTGAATTCTCTACATTGTATCATCTCTGTCTGCTCCTGTTTTTCCACCTCATCTTGGACTCTAGAACTACTTTTATTTAGTGTTGGTTTACTTTTATCTGTGGCTGTTTTGGCAGCAGGAATTATATCTGTTTGCCTGACACAGAGTTTTACATGGAGCATGTGTTTGAAAGATTAATATAAGCAGTTGCTTCTGAAACAATTTAATCTTGCTTTCCATAGTAATGAAAAATGAATAATCAAAAGCAGTAAATTGTGTCTGGAAGATAATAAATACTTCTTATAGCATTTTAGCACCGACTGTGAATTATAGTCAACCCCCAAATCGGGAGGGGTATGACCAATTGGAACTCCACAGTGTGTGCTGGCCTTTAATATCAGTCTTCAGCTGCTTGATTCATTTCATTGCTCTCTATCAGGACCTGGAGAATCTGCTGTCTGTCCCACTGATTTAAAACTTAAAAAAAAAAAAAAACTAAACAATTAGAGGAGTCTCTGTTTAAAGCACCACAAAATGGGTTTTCTCTCTCTCAACCAACACACAAGCCTAAGTGGACCTAGGTAAGAATTTCGAACATAAATAGTAACAACCTGAATTAACTCTAGATTCAGTCACTACAGGGAAGCTCCTAGGGATGGGTCTCACCCAGAACCTCATCAGCTTCTTGCAAATGGACACTGCTTGAGAAAACTCTGGAAGGATACCCCCAAGGCTTAGTCTTACTTTCAAATACCCACTTTCAGCAGACACGTTCACAACTCAAGAGCTACTCAAGAAGGGAGAGCTTTTAAAAATTAGTGCATTTCTCTAATGAGGTCTTCTATTGAAGCCCTAAAATAAATGACTTCCTTTTTAAGTGCAAAACTTAGGAAATATAATAGATATACGTATATATACATATATATATTTATATATGTGTGTGTGTGTATACATATATATA
>NW_012116622.1:2707654-2731824 GCF_000951035.1 Colobus angolensis palliatus
TGCCTCAGACTCCCAAGTAGCTGGGACTACAGGCACCCACCACCACGCCTGGCTAATTTTTTGTATTTTTAGTAGAGACAGGGTTTCACCACGTTAGCCAGGATGTTCTCTATCTCCTGACCTCATGATCCACCTACGTTGGCCTCCCAAAGTGCTGGGATTATGGGCATGAGCCACCGCGCCTGGCCAGGAAATATATTTGAGCATGGTATTCAGATTTCTAAATAGTAATAAAAATAATAAGTATATAAATAAATAAACTAACTAATAAATAAAATGCATCTATAGCCTCTCTGCCTTGATGAAACTTAAAAATTACTTTGCAAATATAGACTTAATGTACTCTGTAAATAGCAGTCAGGCATAGACACCAAGAGTTTCCCACAGAGCTGATGGCAAAGGAAATTCAGGTGTGATTTGTGCAGGTCTGGCTTCATCACTATATGTATCTGCCTGAAGTGAATATGCTTTAACGTGTTTATATTTGCCTGCTAGTCTGGTATCCAAAGGACCATATCGTCACAACCCCCAAACAGGATATTGTCTATGTCTTGTGTGCTAAAAGGAACCCCAAATGACAGGTTATTTATTTATTTTTTTGTCATGCTACCTATTAGATGAGATATTTGACCTAAGGTGCTTAAACTCACTGAGCCTCAGCATCCTCTAAAATGGAGATAAAGCTTCCCTTCTTTCCTATTTCTAAAATATGTTTTTAATAACAACTGAAACCATGCATGATATATGTAAGCCCCTTTAACAACTCGACAATGATATGCAAACACAATTAAGGGGCGGTTAATCTACCTGACAAATGCTGACTTTCTCTTATGTCTGTTTTGATTCTATTTTAATTACGAATATAACTATTTTGAATGTGTAGTCAAGAGACACTTTCATGTCTTATACTTTTGCATGAGTTTGTGTTTTCAAACTTAGAGGTGCAATTAGGAAATCTTCTAAATCAATGAGAGAAAAATCAAGTGAGAAAACCAGTCTTTTGAGGGAGGAGAGGTTCTTCCTAGTTTATTGTTTCTAAAAATATGCTTTCTTAATTTAGCACAGCTGTTGAGAAGCAGCAATGGGATGTCGGTAGCCGAAAGTCCCCAAGTGCACACTGTACTGTATTGTCTAATCTTTGCAGAACTACTGAGAATATTTCTGGCATATGTGTTTTGTTCTAACAACTTAGCACAGCTCAATTTTTAAAATCTGCTTTTATAGAAATGTTTGGGTTCTCCTGGATTTTTTTGAACTCTTGCCAGTAAGTGATTTAAGCCCTTGACTTGGCCATGAGAACAGAAGTTAAAAACCAAAGATGAATAGCCATGTGGTCTCTTACACATGAGAATTGTCCATTTAATTTTTTAAGTCGCCAAGGCTAGTCTGGCAGGAAGTGTGTATTTTACCTTTGTCCTTAAACATTACATTTTGAGATACGTCCTGCAGGGCTTTTGCAAGAAACTGATCTATTCTGTGTGGAAAGATGTCTATTTCTCAATGAGCACCTCACTTCAAATAATTTTTTCTGAAGTGTTATGGTGTGATGAAAATAATAAGAAGCATGAGGAGATGGTTAAGAAGGAGGAGGTAGGAAGAGGAGTGAGGAGGAGGAGAAGAAGATGAATAAGAAGAGGAGGAGGAAGAGGAGATCATAATGATGCCCTACGAACTGTTTATTTTTTCATCATTTATAAAATGGCTTTATGTGGTAGAATCTAATTTAAAACTTAAAACACCCCAGTGGGAGAATTGATATCACAAGTGAGGAAACTCAGTTTCTTGGAGGGTATTTCCTATGCATCATATAGCGTAAAAGAAAGATGGTATTTGAACTTCCAATTCAAAGTCTGACATTTTTTCTACCAAAATTTGATTCCAAATCTTCATTCATATCTCTATATGTATGAATAAAATATTGTGAACCATATACACGAGAGTATCTGCTCTATAAACCTGGGGAGGGGTGGTGGTTGTGTTCCTTTCTCATCAGTTCTTTTCAAAGGCGAGTGATTTCCAGTTTTCCCTTCCAGAAGTGACATGCTCACTGGGGGTTTATTCAGTCCAGTTACCCAGTTAATCAAGATGACTCAGCCCCCAGAGGTTAAGTCACATCATTATGAAGTAGAAAATCTGAACCCTGGTCTCCTGTCCACCGTCCTTTCATTTGTACTGTTATATTGTCATGTAATTCACCTGTTCTCAACAAATGTGCAATTGCTAAACAATGTGAGTTTACATTATGAGCCTATTTGTAAAATGTCTTGGACCCGTGTCCTGCACAGAGTGAGTGCTATATAGAAATCTGATAAATGAAATAAATAAAAATTGTGTCATGAGAAGAAAGAATGAAACATGGTAAATTTATTTAGAGTCCGTCTCAGACATAGGAGGACATATCCACCAAGCTCCCAAGAAGAAAAATACTTTAACGATATTAATGAATATTACTGGGAAAAAAAGCAACATATAGTTTATGTTACTTTCTTAGAAGCACACTAATTTTTAGTAATAGGTGGATCAGTTTTATAGCAGTCAGGACATCTGATTGTGGCAGCTGTCAATGCATATGACCTTCTCCTTCTTCAAGACACATCAACAGGAAGTTAGAAAATACACGTTTGAAATGTAATGACTACACCCTTTCAATGGCTTCCGTCTTAGAAGAAAAAAGTTCTGTCATTTTGATGGCACACAATACATTCCAAAGGCACAGTTTGTTAAAGTCCTAACCTCTAGTGCCTCAGAATGTGACTATGTTTGGAGACAGGGTCTTTAAAGAGCAAAGTAAATTAAAAGGAGGCCATTAGGTGGAAATTTATGCTCAGGCACAGGATATGAAGGCATGGGGAGACAACAGCCAGGAAGAGAGGCCACAGAAGAAACTAAATCTGATGACGTGACACTGTGATCTTGGACTTCTAACCTCCAAAACTATGAGAAAATAAAATAGGTGATTTAAGAAACTCAGTCTGTGGTACTTTGTTATGGCAGCCTAAGCAAACTAAGACACTAATACACTGTTTTAAGTCAGTAGCTCTCAAGCCCAGCTGTGTTTTAGAATCACTTTAGAATTTTTTTCAACAATACTGATACAGCTCCATCCCAGAGCAGTGGAATCGTGATCTCTGGGGAGGGGCTTGGGTGGCTGTGTTCTTTAAAGCTCCCCGGGAGATTCCGATACTGTTTGGGTTGAGAATCACTGGTTTTCATTGTTCTCCCAGAAGAATTCCCAACTGGTTCCTTTCAAGAAGGGAAAAATAATCTTCCATCCACTGTCTGGCTTGTTGAAGCACATTACTCAGAGAGCAGAGTGAGCCATCGCATATGGATCAATAATGGTCCACTGTGACTCACCCTTAGAATCATCTGAGTATCTGTGTTTAAGACAATCTATGAGTGATTCTGATGGTAGTTTAGGTTAAGAACGGCCTAACATTTGTTTTGCATATATGAGTGTGTATATGTGTGTATGCATTGTCTTCAACAAGGAAAAGTTACCTATAAGCCCATCAAGGAGCCTGTTCATTTTTTTTGATGGAGAGAGGTGGTCTGTGATTGTTTCCTTGGGTCTTTTTTCTTTATTATTCTCTTCAGTGATGAGAGTGTTCAGGACACTGGGATTGATTTTTACAAGTAGACGTGGAATTTCACAGTTTGGTGTTTTGTAGTTATGACCTCAGGTTAATCAGTGTTTTCCCTTTCTAAAACCTGCTGTTAGAGCAAAAAGTCAGATGCTAACAAATTACGTTCACAATTGAAGTGGAAATTGAACTCTTAATTCATTTGTTTGCTAATCACTCCTATTTATGAATATATTAATCAGCCTCCTTGGGGAATTTATCTGTCATGTGCAGTCAAATATTCATGCAATATTTCACTGACCTAAAGTCACTGAGCCTCAGCCCAAACAAGTTAAGATCATGGTGGAAAAAAGGAATGCCAGTGGCATGTCAAACTAGATGTCAAGTTAATAACTACCTCCTGTTATGAATGATACTATGTGTTTACATACACGATCACAAAATATCCCTAGGTGATACTATTTGCTACTGTACATGGGAACGTGTTACTATCCCCATTTTACAGGTGAGGAAATTATGATCAGGTGAGAGATGCTGGACAACTCACTTAGTGTTCGTGGACTGGCATGAGGAAGAAGCCCTTTGACTCCTCAGCTCAAGCTCTTAACAATTATTAGTCTCTGCTGAGCTATGGCATACCCACCAACTCCTCAATGAGACACTTCACAGATTGTTTTATTCTCTTTTGGTCCTAATAGCAAGTTTGGTTTTTGGATTTTCTAACCAATATCAAGTTAGAATGATCTTCTCAGTAAAAAAAAAATCAAAACCACAACTTATGAAATAAACATTTTTCAAGGTGATTGATTCCTTTACACAATTTTCTTATTTTCACTTAAAAGAAGACATACTACCATTTTCTTGAATGTAAGGAGATTCTGTAATACACCTTTCCATGCATTAAATTGTAAAGCCTATAGGCTATATTCATAATCCCACCCTAATGGAAAAACAGAATCTTCTAGTCTTTGACCTGTTGGTGTTTTGTATCATTGAGTATTTTTAATATTCAGTTTTACACCAAGCAAAACTATTTTCTGTAGTTCCAGGTAGTTCTAGGTAGTCATCAGAGGAAATATCTGCAAATAGTCCCCTGAGTTCATAGATTTGAGCTTGCAGTCTTAAATCTTTGTATTTCCAACACTGTCTACATCTTAAAATTACCTGGATTATAAGCATTCTGAGGTTGATTACCCCATCAACAATTTACCTCTAAATCTGCAGGAGTTCACATACTACAGAATAAATTAGCCAAAAAGTGTTGATTGAATGTAGCCTAATAATTGTTTTAAATATCCTCTAACTGAAAATGATACACACGTGTGTGTGTCATATGTGTATGTATGTGTGTGTACATATATGTGTGTGTATATTCAGATATATGTGTATGTGCATATAGGGGTGTGTGTGTGCATACAGTGGTTTCAAGCACATTTTTCAGAGTTAGGCTGACTTAGACCAAAATTCTTGCTCCACTTTTCACTCCCTGAGTCACCTTGGGGAAGTTACTTAATCTGCTGGAGTCATACCTTTTTGTTTTTCCTGTAAGATGAGGACAGTAATGTCTACTTGTAAGTGGTGATTAATGACAGAATAAAGGTGGAGCACTTCAAGGTGTGCCATCCTGGCCTGCTGAATGTGTAGTAACAGCTAAACAATATTATAGTATTAAACAATTAAACACCATTCTAATGAATGTTTCATTTTCCCCAAACTGAACTACAGTAATTGTACAAAGTAAGGTAACACCTGTATATTTGAGGACAATGATGGTAAGAGCACAGGTGAAATTTCCTGGTCTTATTTAGAAGCGCTTTTCTTTTGCTGAATCTGTGTGAGGTTCCCCTGTGTCCTCGTGTGAGCGTGACCACCTACTGCTGTGCGCCAAGACCAGTAGTCAGTGATATGGAAACATTTTTGGAACGAGAAGTGGAAAGAGAAGAACCAGAATGCCTTCTTTTATCCAAGGCTAATCTTGTGAGCGGTAGGAGGGAAAGTCAGGCCTGTCCGAAGCAGCTTGAACCTTTGCAGAAGGGTAGATGCTGAATAAAAACTTGCAAACACAGTGACAAGAAGGCAGAATCCAGAATTAGGTTCAAATTGACCCTAAGTTTTTAAAGGTCATTCTCTAGCTTGGGAGAGAACTTGGGAAAGGAGGCAGAGTGAAGTCACTCTGGTACCACATGGCTGGGGCACTGATAGCTCAGCCCCTTACTAGTTGTGTGGCCTCGGACAAGTCTTTATGCTTTTCTGTGGCCAGTTCCCTTAATGTAAACTGGGATTAAAATCGCACTTACCTCTTAGAGTTGTTGTGAAGATTAAGTAAATTAATTTATGAAAGTGCTTGGAACAACATAAGGCAAAAAATATAAGGATTCAGTAACTGTTAGCTGTCATAATCTACCTATCTCAAAGGCTGAATGGTCAGTTTTTCTCTCTCCAAGATTTTTCTCCCTCTTTTTTTCATGATTGCATCTGAACTTCTGTGCATTTCTATTTAAGAAGTGACACTTGCCAGTGTGTGGTTTTCTAGGGGCAGACAAATGTATGGCATTATGATTTGTAAGTTCTAAGACTGTTCTGTCATTAAATTATAGTCATGGAAACAGTTAATTTTCATATAAATACTGATTTATCACTCTTACTAATCTTCCAGATGCGAAATGTATATTACAGTAAGCATGAGTTAGCACAGAACACATTTGTAGGCAGAGAACAAAAACATTTCTGAGGTTAGAGCATGAATTAGTTTTTAGAAAAGGTGTTTGCTCAGGATTCAAATCGCATTTCTTGTTCTCTGTGATAAATTCCTTCTAGCCACAGCTGGAGTTTTTGGTAGGTCTGGACTCCCCCGCTCCACCACTACCTTCATTAATTTTCTTCCTTATTGCCTGCTGAAAGTGTGCTGGGAAAACAAAACTGGTGCTTTCACGCTTCCTTTCTCCCTGCACTTTTGCATGCAGAATCTTAGGGATTTGACTTGTCAGTAAGCCCCGTTTAGAGCCACTGATCTCTGAATGCTGCTGTTTGGTTTTTCATGCTGCTATTCTAGAATATGCTACAAGGCTCACACATGTTGTTACACAGGAAGTTCCAAAGAGCAGCATGGGGCTTCTCAGGTGCCAGCCTCTGTCTCCAGTTGAGATGTGTGTGGCTGGCTGACATGTTATGCCAGGGCCTCTTGGGTTGCCAATTTAGCCAACATTTAGTGAAATCTTACACCAGCCCAGGCTCAATGCTAAGCAGTTGCAGATGCCTTCTCATTTACTCCTCACAATATCCTCATTTCTATTTTGCAGACTGCTGAGGAGCCCGAGCAATGCCAATAAAAAGCATCACTCCTCTCAGCCTGCATACCAAACAATTGGGAAATAAAGTGAAAGAATACAGGCCAAAGTATTGTATTTATCCATTAGAAATGCTAAGTTGGTTGATGTAAGTTAGTGTCATAGCCAAATCAGAATGCAAAGGTTGAGTCTCAGAACTAGGCAGATGTACGCACCAATCACACAAAAGTGGAAACTTCCTCACTTAGCCCCCTGACCCCAGCAGCATCTGAGCTCTGGGAGGAGCAGGGGAATTGGGCTCCCCTATTGGTAGCTTAATCCCAAGACAAGGAAATGTAGAGCTGAGTGCAGTATACCTGGTCATTCTTCCCAAATGCACTAACTCAATGAGTCACCCCTTCCTCTCCTTAGAAATGAATAGAATGGGTCAAGTGTTGGAGAAAGGCCAGAAGTGCATTTAGGGAAAATACATCCTCATGAAAATCAGTGTAGGGTAAAGTTCAGATGAGGAAACTGAAGCACAGAGAAGTTCAGTAATTTGCAAAGGTTACACACATCCTTAGCAGTGGAGCTCAAAGTTTAATACAGTCTTCGTACTCATGTACCTTATGCTGAGTTGGGATTTTTCTCAGAATTGAAACAAATGGAATTATGACATAGGAAAGAACTGTGGAAAGTCATTCATCCTCCAGAATTCAAAACAATATTTTATATAAATTATCCAAGAACAATAGGTAGGTATTTTGCCCCTTAGACTGGCTTCATCTTTACTTTTGCTGTTAACTTTCTGTTGAAAGTTCTGGCTGCTTTCCCTTCCACAATATGGGCCACTTCCTTTTCTTGAAGTTACCATGGCCAACCACTGAACTTGCTTTTTCTGAAAGCGACTCTGACCTGGTACACTGAAGCTCATGTCTCCTTTCCCCATACCTTGTCTTGTCCAACTCTAACTACCTCCTTAGCCAGGGACCAATGCTGCCCCAGCACCAATCGGCTTTGACAACTTTGTATATGGCCCCTGCCTGACCTGCCTGTACTCAGCGTTGGCAGCCTCGTTGAGGTTCCATTCATTGCCTTCAGGCCTTGCTTCTAAAAATTTCTCCTTCTTTTAAATGTGATTAACATGATGTTTAATATTTAAAATTCACAATTTTGCATTTTTAAACTTGGCATTGGATGACTGAACTGCATCCTCTTCAAGGACAGTTTGCACAGCCTCCTTGAAGGGTAGGACTCTACTTCAAATTGTGTTCAAGGTTTCCTGTGGCTGTGGGGGGTGCGGTAGAGTAGGGATTTATGGGTATGATTCCCATTAGGAGGCTTCTTGGAAGATCTTTATGAATGAGCTAGAGAGAGGGATTAAAGGAGACATTATGTCACAGCCTCTGGTTCCTACAAGGCCTTGGTTCCAACACAAGACTGGAAACAATTAGCAGCAGCAAGAATTTGCTGTTTTTGGAGGAGTGGGAGGAATGAGGTAAATCTTGTATTTGGAATTAAACATGGGAATTTGGAACTGTATCTCAATCAGGTGAATCAGAAGATATGCTCCAGAAGCCATGAAATCCCTAAGTCTGTTTACATCTTGGGTGGTAATTTTAGAAGCCTGAAATAGCCTTTGCCTTTGTGGCTATGCTAAACTGATACTATGGAACAGTTATAGATTATGTTCTCTTGATATTATTAACTAGATGAATTTGCATTGTTTAGAAACTAGCCTTTCAGTATGGTCCCTTTTAATTGCAATATTGAAAATCCTGGTAAACTTGGACTTCCAAACTTGGGTTTCTCTAGAAATCAAGAAGTTTTAAAACAGAATCCTGATCTTTACTGGTCAGTCTTGAAATTTACTCTGGAGATAGTTTTCTCAGAGATTGTAGAACAACTTTAGTCTAGAATTAGACAAGACGATTCTTTGTTTTCCTCCCCTCTTTTCCTCTTTGCCGAACCTCCAGTAGATGAGCAGGAAGGTTTAGGTGATTTTGCAAAGTGATTTTTCAAGCACTTGACTGAAAGCTGCAGCCTTGAGGGACCTTGGAAAGAAAATTGCCTTACTGCCCTCCTCACCAAGAGTTACCCACTCCCCTCGTGTGGTGAAGAAGTGTTTCTGATTTATGGCCAGGTTCATTGGTGGGTCACTCTGGTGGAGCTTGTCCTGAGGATTTTAATTTGGGTGGTGGAGCTAGTGAAGCCTCAGCACAGCTCCACGGATAAGGTTGTAACCAGCGTTTGATGACATGTCTTGTCTCTGATTCCCTTGAGCGAGCGTTATTCTTTGGTCTGTCAAATTGGTACCTTTGAATATTTCTATGACCTTGAAAATTAGAATAATTAAATTTCCTCTTGCACAGCGGGGTTTGATATGCGTAATTAACAACAGTCAGCATTCCCCAGAGACCACATTTTGAAAAACATTGAGGGAGGAGAGACACAAACCTTCTTGAATGAAGGGATATGGACATTAGTTGCATATGACTGTGGCAATATTTGGATGTTCCTTTTCACGTGACTGTAGATATTTCCGTGAAATTTAGTAATGCACATTCCCTTTATTTACTTTTGGTATCGCCTATCATGTGAAACAGAGGAAAGTGAATAATTGGCAAGTGGTTAATGAGCAGGGACAAGATCTGAAAAGTCCTTTATAGGGGAGAAGGAAGTTAATTGTAGGCTACATTAACTTTGTTGCAGCAAAACCAATTTTTAGACCAGAGTAATTGTGTTTGCGCATTTTTGCATGTCATGTTCCCAAGCTATGATGGTGCCCCACACCAACTGGTCACATAGGAGTAGATGCCTAAACAAGCGCAATGCATGTTTTTCAGTCCTAGTCTTTTTAAAGACTTCTTCAAACAACTCTGATCCTTTATAACACTATTTTCTCTGAAATTTTCTTTGGATCTTTATACATAGATAGGCAGACAGATAGAGAGAGAGAGAGAGAGAGAGAGAGAGAACACAGTCCATTAGGATACAGTGCTGTCTAATGATTGCTCTTAGAAATTAACTGTTTACTTTCAGCCAATGGGAGTTAGAAGAACTAACTGTGGGTATACTTTCAGCCAGTGAGCATTAGTGTTCCACACTGTGACTGCTCCCTGCTGCTGAGCTCTCCTGATTAACTCTGGATTCTGGACTCTGATTCTGGCCTTTATTTCATATTGTAGGAGCTGATGTCAAAAAGTATGCAAGTGATAGTATCTAACTGTTTATAAAGATTAAGAAAGCGCATCATTCTTGTTGCAAAAACGTGTATTTTAAAGTAATTTTAGATAACTTCAAGGAAATCATCTAGTAATCCCGCAGTAGAGACCAACAGGCAATTAGAAATCAGTGGAGGTCCTTTAAAATTATGAAGGACATCATAACGTCTTGCCACTGGGGAGGGACTGAGCAATAACTTAAGGGTGGTATTTGGTAGATAATATGGCAGAGAAGAAATTTCTGAAGAGCATAGAAAGGTTGTTAAAGTACTATAATGGGACCACATACCCTATAGGGATGGTGCTGTTGTGACCTTGTATACCATGATTCAGTTAGTGATAAATGGAACAAATGAATATTCACTCTTCGATAGAAAAGACTAAAAGGTGAGTGGGAGAGTGATTAAGTGTATCATAAACATCCATCACAGTGATCCTAATTTGGTATCCCTATTTTATTTATTTATATTTTTTGAGACAGTGTCTTGCTCTGTCACCCAGGCTGGAGTGCAGTGGTGAGATCACAGCTCACTAAAGCCTTGACCTTCTCCCCGCAACCTGGTATCAAGCAACCCTTCCACCTCTGCCTCCTGAATAGCTGGGATTGCAGGTGTGTGCTGCCATACCCAGCTAATTTTTGTATTTTTCATAGATATGGACTTTTACCATGTTGCCCAGGCTGATCTTGAACTCCTGGGCTCAAGCAATTGGCCCACTACGGCCTCCCAAAGTGTTGGGAGTACAGATGTGACCCTCTACACCTAGCCTGATATCCCTGTTTTAATTACTGATTTCTACCCAACACCATTCATATCTTTGCTGATTAGCTCCACTTCTCTCAAAAAAATAAGTCCGTATTGAAAGGATTTGAATGTTAAGAAAGCATCCAAAAGCTGTTATCAGGACCTGGAGTCAGTGAATGAGTTATAGCAAGACAGATTATTACTCAAATGCTGCTTTGCTTCCTATTCACCAGTAAAACCAAATGAGATCAGTTAAATGTTCATCATGTGCTGATACCAAGCTCACTGTACTTTAAGCCAAGCGAAATGGTTGATTCCTCTTTCTTTGAGTCTTTTCCTTGTTTTAGTCAGCTTTCCAAGTTCTTTGGCCCCAAATAGAAGATTATTTTTTTGTACCTATCCAGATTTCAAATTAAGACTAGAACCATTTTCCAAATTTATTTTTTTTTATGAAAAGGAAAGAAAAGAATAAAAGTCATGTGGGATCAAATGAGTCTAAGAATCAATGACCACTTTATTTTTATCTTTGAGAATCAGATTACATATAAGCATAGTATAGCTCTGAGAAGTCCTTGACTAAAGAAATGTACTTTATTTAAACTTAAGCTTTTACTAACTATATTCAACAAGATAAAATAACTTTTATTCGGGGACTGTCTTGTTTTTGGCATTATTTTATTGCCTACCCCTCGTGTTTTCCCCCAAGTAACAACTGATAATTGTCTAGGTGAAATGCAAAACTATCAAATAAATGTCCATATAAGAAAAATGCAATGTTGTACAACCAAATGTGACTTGTAGACCTAATAATCTAAATCAGTGCTCTCTAATCAATATGTAATGCCAGCCACATATGTAAGTTTTTTTTTCAAGGAAATTCTTTTATTTTTTTTAAATGAAACATATTAGATATACGTATTTTCAGGTTACAGCCACATATGTAATTGTAAATTTTCCAGTAAAAAAGACAAAAACAGGTTAAAATAATTGTAATAAAATGTTCTATTTAACTCCCTATATCCAAATATTATTTCAACATGTAATGAATATTAAAAGTTATTGATAAGATACTTTATATTATTTGCCTACTAAGCCATGAAAATCCAGCGCAAACTTTACACTTATAGCACACCTCAATTTAGACTAGTTCCCTTTCAAGAACTTGGTAGCCACACATGACTAGTGGCTACAATTTGGGATTATGCAGGTCCAGGGTAAGCTGCAATCCAAAAAGTATGTAAGTGATAGCATCTGACTGTTCATGAAGATTAATAAAGAGTATCATTCTAGTTGCAAAAACATGGATTTTATAGTAATTCTTCTTCCCAGTAGTATACTGCAACCAGGTTGATCTGGTCCCAACAACATCATCTGGAATTAGGCCAGCCTCTGGAAATCATCTGGTAAAAGACATATAGGAACTCAACATTTATATATCTTTGGTTTTTCTGTTTCATCCCACTCTAGTGTCAAGTTTGCCCCCATGAGAAGTGAATATGGTTGGTGGAAACCTTGATTACTTAATGGAGGTCAGCAGGAAGGGATTCAAAACCTCACTTAACTTTATTAGGATATATTTTAATTTTATTTATGGTAGGCCTTTGAGTTGACCTTCTATGTTTTAGAACCCTGATAGGCATTTGGATGTGGCTGAAAAATATTGAGACTTATTAGATGGAACCACTGGATTGGACTTTGAAAATCCAGTGGAATTTTAAATGCAGTATCGTTAGAGTAGACGTGTGTGCATGTGTTTATTAGGTAATAGATAATAAAAGTAATGCTTAACATTTACTTTTCTTTCACGTGCCAAGCCCTATTTAATAGGCATCATCTATTTTAATCCTTACAATTCTATGAATTGCCTCATTATACAGATAAACAAAATGAGACTTAGGCAACTTAGGGAAATTTGACTGAGGTCCCACAGTAGTTGGCCTTATTCAGTGCCACAGCCCATATACTTATAGAACAGGGAATTCCCATGTACTGTCTTTCCAAGAATCTGCAACCTTTGGGGATCAACTGAGATAAAGAAATCAGGATAGTAAGACTGTAGCCTAACCACTGTGCAAGAATGTGTCCTCTGGGGGAATATCCCTGAATATTTTTGACACTAGAATGGTGTTCACATATTTTCCTCAATTCTATGAATGTGAAGATAATATAATTTCAATTTTAAAGATTGGGGGACAGTTTGAAATTCATCCTGGAGAGGCAAGATTATTCTCTGGGTACGGCTTTAGTTTATCTATGCCTTGCAATTTTAACATGATGACTCTCACTGTTCCCAGAAATTGTGACTCTGACAAGCTCCTGCTGCAGTCACTTCATTAATCTTACTCTACCAGGACACCTGTTCACTACTGTGCGGTGTCGGCTGATATCATACGGTAATTATGTTGTTAATTCATCGACTGATGTTTTCCAGGCTGAAGCATGGCTTCTTACAGGTAGTGATCTGGGCAATCAAACTGAGCAGACAAGAAAAAAGCACTGACAATCGTCTGCTTCTACTAGCTTGGTTGTATGACATGACTTTGGGTGGAACAATGGCCATTTGTTGAATATGGTCTTTTTCATAGGGCTGCTACTCAGCAGAAATTCCCTTAGTTAAATGGTGATATAAAACACAAACTCTTGAGCAAGATTCAACTGGACCTGGATCCTAGCTCCACTCCTTACTTTTAGATCTTAAAGTTACTTACCCTTTCACTGTCCTTATTTACATGATGAGAATAATAAAAATGCCAATATCGAATGCAAACCAGTAGCCCAATAAACACACAATAAATGTTAATTTATATTATTATTATTATTTGGCAAATATGTATTGATGCCTAACTTTTACTTAGCAACATGGAAAAGCTTCTTAGAGAAAATGGTACTCTAGTTCAGCTTTCATAGATGAGACCAAATAATTAAGTAGAGATAAGATAGAAGGATGTTACAGTTGGCAGCATATGTGATCTGTTGTGGCTTGGATTGTTGAACCCTGAGAATCTGCAATAGGATTTTTGCCTTTCAGTCTCATGTGATGTAATTTCTGAAGGACTTGGACTAGAATTTTGGCTTTACTACTCTTAGCTGGGTGACTTGGGCAAGTTACTTGACTACTTGGTTTCTTCCAAAAGCGCAGGTAATAACGGTACCTATTTCATAAGGTCTCTCCTAGGATTAAATAAGTGAAGCCTATCAAACACCTAAACCAGTGCCTGGTCCATGGTAAATGTTCAGGAGCAATTAGCTATTGTTTATAATACTATTACTTATGGAGGTTACAGTTTCACTGCGGAGGCCGACTTAGCACATGAAATAATAAGTGACCTATGATTCATTGTCACATGTATAACATGTAGTCAAGGACAGTAGTTTTCAACCATTTTACCAGTAAGAACCTCCTTATCATTCCCTCTTCCAGTGATTCTGTTAAAAAAATCATGCAAAACAGCACCACAGAAACTTTTGTTTTCCTATTATAAAAGCAGTGAATGGACATTGTAGACAAATTATAAAATATAGATGAACAAGGTGTGGTGGTCAAACCAGGACTACAATCACATTTCTCAGAGATAACAATTGCTAACACCTTGATATGTTAGCTTTTCATGTCTTTGTGTGTGCATATATATATTTTTAAAAAATAGAATTATACTATTCATACTATTTTGTATTTAGTAAATTATGAATATTTGTATCTATTAATAAATGTTTCTCAGCCATTTCTTAATGATTAAATACTATTCCATTGGTGAATGCACTGTCATTCTTTCAAGCAGTCTACCGTGGCATGTGTAGGGGCTTCCATTTTTGGGCATGTATGCCATGGTGAACAGCGCTAGGATGAGACTGCCTTATGCCTATATGACCACGGATGCCTGGGTAAAGAGGATGTTCAGCTAGGAGGTAAGGGCTGAGGTGAACCTATTGTCCACTTCTGGGGCAGAAAAGAACATAGGCAAGGCAGTCCCAAGCAGTGAATCCAAGATTGGAGGGGAGACAGTATAAAATGTGATTTATGAGAGCACAGCCAAGGTAAGCCAAAAAGGGCCTGGAGGTCCTATGGATGAAGACCAGAAAGAGCCTCCAGTTAGCAGAAGAGGCCTTTTCTGGAACACCAGTCCCCTCAGCCCCTCTTTAATCATGGTTCTATGAATTTCTGCCCTACGAGGTTAGAGAAGGGCCAAGAGCTCCTTGAGTTGGGGTAGTTAGAAAACCTCTCTGAAGCAGATGTTTTGGGTAATAAGTAAACATGAATAGGCAGAAATAAAATGGAAGCATGCTTCAGAAGGAAGAATTGCAGGTCTAGTGTGGTATGGCTTGGAAACTGTGAGTTCTGAGAAGGTGGCAGTGCAGTTGCAGGCTTGTGATCACACTGGGGAGCCTCTGGTAGCTGCCCATGAGTTTCTGTGCAAAGAGAGCCATGACTCATCTTTGTTAGCAGGAAAGTGGGGAAGAAAAACAAACCAACGAACATTAGTCGATATCCTGGCTTAAAAAAATCTATTAAAAATCACCATATCCAAATTAGCTTAATCGCCCAAAGACTGTATTTAATATAACCATACATGAAAGTAAATAAACTAAAAATGTCTTGGACCACTGTGTCAGAATTATGCCAGCAGCTCTCCCGTCTCTTACCTGGCTGGTGGCTGAAAAGAAAGCATCATCTTCCTCTTTAAAGCCTACTGCTTGTGCCCAGAAGAAAACTTCTAGTTTTCCCTAACATATTGCCTATTGTTAGGTTATTTCCTTTTTTTTTCATGCTATGGTAAACAGTGCTACGATGAGACTATGGTATTCCAGCTCAGTTGTTTCAAATATTTTATCTAATGGAATTTGATGATATTTTTGCCCTGGAGACTTGCAGCAGTGAGTGGACAGAACCATGCAGGGCTAACTGATAAATAATAAATATGATAATGCCCATTAATCTGTATTTGGAAGCAGTGTTTCCCTTGCTCTTTTCAGGTTTTGACATTTACTTGTAGTCTTTGCCCGGTATATGGATGTTTATATACTTACACTTTCCATGGAAACATTTTCTTTAAATTTCCAGAACCTGTAACATATATTTTTCTCTACTATTAACCCAGTAGGGAAGAATGTTCATATTAGAATGAGGTCAAACTTGTTTTCTGTAATTTGCCATGAAGCTCTGAGAAATCTGGTGTTCTTATCTGCACCCCCTTATTTCTGCTGTTCCCTTTCCCAGTCACCAGCAGAGTGACCTTTCTTTATTTATATCTCTGACCTGCTCAGTTTCCATGGTGGTGTGGAGCATTGTGACTATTTTAGAGATAAATGGCTTTTCATTGGCTTTTCCAATGACATTTTTACATGGCGAGCTTTCATAGCTTGTAATATACTATACAGAAAAATGACAAGAAGCTGCACAATTTTGCTTGATCTTGGCCCTGAGCAGGCTGTGAGGAAGGGATGGGACGAGTCCTACAAACACCAGAGTCCTTGCTCTCTGATTGTGTGTCAGGGTTTTAACCCATTAACTTTGTTCAACAGAATTCACCAACTAGCATTGTACATGCCTTCCAGGGACAATGCAGAGCCACTTGATAGCTGTTTGGTAAATTGGAACTTAGGCAAAATGTGCAACTACTTATTATAATGTGTTAAGAAAATTGATTATATTTCTCTATATCAAAAAAGATATTCACTGACAACTTTCAGATGCAATTATAATCCTTTACCCTTACTGCATCATGGCCTGCTGGGGTGCAATGCTCATCCATCCTTTGGCAGTAGAAGGACCCTGTGAGAACACAGTCCATGAAGGGTGGATGCCTGAATGGTGCAGCCCTGGACACATATGAGCACAGTGGGATGCCCAGCCTTCAATGTGCTCTGAGAGAGCATGCTGCCAGTGGGCTTTGGAATCCATTTCAGACATTTAGAGGGCTTGGTGCATCCTCTCACCTGTGGGGAGTTCCAGTTGGCCATTGGAGCTGCTCCTGCAGTGCCCAGGAGGTGAGAGAGCATGGAGTGGTGGAAAGTGTGAAGGAGCAGCTTTCAGTGCCTGATTCTACTCCTTGGCAGCTTTGTAGCTTGGGTAAATCTCAAGGTATCTCTGGGCCTAACAGTCCTCTTCCACATTATGTTAACCGGCCTACTTGTGTACCTACCTTCCGGGTTATTGTCAGGTTCCGTTAAACAAACTCCTCTGGTTCTTCACAACTCTCTCCAACTCCACTGCCTATGCCTGGAAGAAGAGATGTTTGGAAGTATTTGATGATAGAATGAGAAGCATTGCACAGATAATTTTGGTCGAACCTTTTCAATTTTGGAGCAGGTGGGGTCTCATTCACTTCCTGCTCATTGGAGGGTAGTGCAAATGCCACAATTGCTTAATTGGGGGAACAGCCAACTGAGGTTTGATGTCATAATACATTCTATTGTGCCAATCATCAAACCCACATTTCCTTGGGGCCCAAAATAGGAATCTAGTTGTTGTAGGACATGTTGTATTTTTGCATTGTTTCGAATGCTGGTTAATCTTTAACTTTGCATGCCTTATATGCATGTCTGGAGCTCTTTCAAAGTATAATATTAAGCAAGAGAAGCTATGGTTAGTGTATGGCAAAAATAAAATAAGAAGAAGAAGAAAAGAAAAAAGAAAATGTTTTCCTTTGTTTTGTCTTTGGTCCAGGGTTTATTGCTGCCTGTGACCTATGGATTAGCCCGCTTTAAAAAGCAGCTGTTCTGTGTCTTCTTTTTTCCTCCAATGATGCCTGCCTTGGATATCGGGCATGGCTTAATGTTAGGTGATACTCTGTAAAGTGAGTTCTGGGAAATGGATTTCATATCTCTTTCAGAGGGTAGAGAAATGGAAGCATAAATATTGAATCCATGTATTAAAAAGAAGGTAGATAATTAAGCTCTTGTCTGGTCCCCGGCAGCTTGTTGATGTGTTTTTATTTTCTAGTGAATGAATGATGTTCTTCAAAGAGAGGTGCCATCTGGGAAATCAGGTCTCTGCTGAAGCATAGCCATGATCCCTGCATTGCCATGTTCTGCACAGGTCCAGCTCTAACCCACAGGCGAGCGGCAGGGCTGGACTAATTACGCAGCTGTCAGAATCACACAAATGAATGGACTGGGAGTTCTGCTTTCTTGTCTGTGACAGTGTGTATTGGTTTGGATTTCACTTTTCTAACAGTGGTATTTTAACAGGCAAGAGAGCATTTATATGAAATTGAAAACTTTCTAAAAACAGTGTTAAGATGTGTATCTGTGCATGCTTGCGGCCCAGTGATACAGAGCTTGCTACCAGCACAAAGCCACCATTGCTTGTAAGACCAATAGATGAAATTTAGCATTCCACTGCGAGAGAGTGACCTTCATACCCTGCAGAAACATACTGACATGCACAACACATGCACCTAGTACCTCTACTCTCATTAGATAAATGTTATGGACGTTGTATAGCTGAAGTATAATTATGTTGTAGATATGTAACGGGAAGCTTTTTGATATAGAATGTTTCTCCTTGAATAGGGGAGGAAACTCCCCTCCTGAATGAACCATCACCACTGCCCTACAGACGTATAGTGAAATCATCCAGAAACCAAATAGAAGATCCTTTTTTGTTGTTGTTGTTCTGAGCTATGTGAACTAGGAAAATGTTTGAAGGGCCATGCCACGCCTAGCCATATTGGAGTCCACAGCTAAAGGAAAAATCAGTAATACGGACTTTGCCTTTATGCAAAATTTTGATATTTGGTGTATCATGGGTTGCATTAATTTTGATTTTTTAAAAAGTTTGCATTAAAAAAAAAGTTTGCATTAAGATATTACTTAATAGGTTTGAAATCTTTGGGCAACCACTTAAATTTTATATCCCTAGTCCCAGCCCTGTTGGGGGTCCCTTTGCATTTCTCTGTGGATGAGAGGAGAGAGATAAGGACTTCCCATGCTCTTTCTACTGCCTATCACACTCTCCCCTCCTCCCTGCCATGTCTGGTTATGGGATAGCAACTGAATCAGACATAGCCTTCATTCATGAAGTTAATGGTCTGGAAGTAATGATAGAGAGAATCAGATTAAACACATTTACAAAAATCAGAGTAAATACATTTATAAAAATTAGAGTTAGCACATTTATAAATACATTTTTTTACAAAGGGAAATGGAAGAAAATGAACGTCATAATGTTGAAAACAAGGGTGGGTATGGTGATGAAGAATCTTACTTGAGCAGTTAGAACAGCCACACAGATGAGCTGACATTTAAGTTCACACCTGATAAAAAGAAACCACAAGACAAGATATGGGGAGAGACCTCCAAGTAGAAAAGAAACCACAAGACAAGATGTGGGGAGAGACCTCCAAGATGTGGGGAGAGACCTAAAGTTAAAAAAAGATTGGCTGGTGTCAGCAGCAAGTGAGTGTTAAGTAGGGCAGGAGGTGAGGCACAGGGAAGAGGGCTAGAGTTAGAAGCAGGGACCAGATGACATACAGTCCTTGAAGGTTAATGTTAGATGTTAAAATAGGGGAATGATGGTGTTTGGAAGATATCTCTAAGGAAGTTTCTTTCACTCTTGCCTCCACTTGCTGTACCCACAGCAGCCTGTATCATGGTACTTATTGCAGTGTAGCAAATACTTAATTATATGTTTGAAGGTACTCCCACCCTTGATACTGCAGATAGCAATCTGCTGAAAAAGAGCTTGGGAGATCAGGAAAGCTCTTTGAAGTATCCATTGGGAGTCTTAGGATCAGAATCTCATGCTCTGAATGCATGAGTATTTTAATATGGTGTACATTTTCTTCAGTTACTTCTCTGTCTCCTTAAAGAAAATACTGCCTCATCTCAGCTTTAAGGAATTATTATCTTGCTTTTTGACGTTGTTTTTATTTTTGTTTTTTTTCTAATTTTTGTTTTGAGGGTACATGTGCAATTTCGTCATATGAGTAAATTACGTGTTACGGGAGTTTGATGTACAGATTATTTCATCATCCAGGGAGGAAGCATAGTATCTGATAGGTAGTTTTTTCATCCTCACTCTCCTTCCACCCCCCACCCTTGAGTATGTCCTGGTATCTATTGTTCCCTTCTTTGTGTCCGTGTGTACTTGGCGTTTAGCTTCCACTTCTAAGTGAGAACATGTGGTGTTTGGTTTTCTGTTCCTGTGTTAATTTGCTTAGGATAATGGCCTCCAGCAAGCTTTAAAGAAATTTTATCTGAAGTGTTAAGGAGAATCCAGTATGCTGCTGTTTCAAGAATGGCAAAGGAAGGTAAAACCAAAGTGAGCAAAAAAAGGAAAGAGTGGAAGACCACCTAGAGAACTTCTTCCAAAGCAGAGTCTCCTTTGTTTCTGATTATCTGCTAAAATATAGGATGTCTTAGGCCTTGTTTTACCAAGATTTATTTCTTTGCTCATGCTGAAGAAATCCAATATCTTATTTATTAATTAGCTTTCCACTTCAACAACCTTATAGAGTGACAGATTTTCCTTTGTTGAAGTTTTTCATTAAGAATTGTGTTTTAGGAATTGAAATTCCTACAAAATGTAAGAGGTTAATAAAAAAGTGTTTGTCTTATTCCCTGGCCAATAGAACTTCCAGTACTTCTTGTTCTCATGTCAGAGAGAAATTTCACTTTCCTGCACTCAACTCGGTTGCCCATTGGCATTTTTTAAGCCTTTTATCCTCTCCTTCTGCAAACACACATTGGTGTCTGCTGTAGCTTGAGGACTGTGCAAAGAGACAAGATGCACAAGCCCCATACTCAGCGTGGAGCAGCCTGCTTCTTGATGGTGTATGGGGTGACAGCATTGTTTGATGTGCTTTGGAAGCATGGTAGAGTGAGAAGTTTATTTTGCTTCGCTATTACCTTCACAGAGGAGCAAATATTTGTGACCACACTCAAAAAATGTCTAATTATGTGTGATATTGACCAGTTTATGTACTGTTCCTTGACTATAATTGCTGGCATGCTCTCGTTTTACATCAGTCTTTTCTGAACGAGTGAGAGGCAGATATTCTTTAGCAAATTATTGAATCATTGATGTGTTTATTGGAGATAATGTAACGTAGTGTTTACAGTTGCTGGTTCTGGAACAAGACTACCTGTCTACAAATTCCAGGTCTGCCAGTTGACAGCGTCTGTAACCTTGAGAAACATCCTGAAACCCTCCAAAGTTCATATTTCTTACCTGTAAAATGGTGTGAATACTACTAGAATCTACATTATACAGTTTCTGTGAAAATAAAAATAAATGAAATAATCCTTGTAAAGCACTATTTAGTATAGTGACTAGCAATTAACAAACATCCAATCAATGATACCTATTTTTATTGGCATCAGAATTGACTTGGGGAGTTTATTGAAAACACTGGCCCTTGAGTCCCACTGAGACTCACTCCATCAGCTGTTCAAGGTAATTTTTGGGATCTGTATTTCTAATAAGCACTCCAGGTTATTTACACTGGTAGTCTGGTACTCATATCTTACTGGGGTTTGTCAACTACAGAACTGCAAAGGGTAAATGCCCAGACATTAGTTAGAAAAGGCTGAGCTTGAATTGCAGTTCTCCAGCCCCTTTCTGTTGGTGTGACTTTGGATGTTTTACCTGTTTTTTCTGACCTTTTGTTTCCTAACTTCTAAAATAGGAGTAATATTTTTCTAGGTTTGTGATGAAACAACATGAATGTGGTAAAATAATGAATGTTGGATACTAAACACCTAGCACATGGTTAAGGGCTTTATAAAGCATGGCTCCTGGTCTCACGAGTGTGTGCCAGCCATGGTGTCAGATGCTGGGAATCCAAAGACAATAGACATCTTGAGGTTTCAGCCAGAGGTGTAAAGGATAAGTGTTTTAATCAAGAATAACACCCAATGGTTGGGAGGGCCCCTAGAAATCACCTGGTCCAAACTGGTGCGGGGATTGTCCTTTAACATTCCCCACAAGTGGTGATCTTCTAAACGGCACACAACTCTGTCGCAAGTTAGAGCAAACCACAGTGTGCCTCCCTGTGTATTCTAATTATTGGTCCTTACACATAGGTCCCCTCTGGGTCCCCACAGAGTAAGTTTCATCCTTGGATGCAGTTACCATCTTCAAATATCTGAAGGCAGATGTCATATTTCCCCTGCCTTTAATTTTTCAAGTCACTGTCTCCGATTACTTGAGGTGTTTCTCATATAGAGTGATTTGGGGCTTCCCCAGACCCACATTCTGCTCCCATTAACAGGGTTTTCTTCAGCCTGAGGGAAGCTCAGGGAACAGCTGATGCCTCAGCAGAAGTGCATAGAGGGCCTCTTAAATGGTCTGCATGGGTAACAGCATAGGAAATAATGCTGTTGCATGTGATAATCATACATTGACTAGTAATGCCAAAGTGGATGGATTTGATAATTGTGGAAGAACATTGGAAGGGTAAGTCGGAAACATAAGTGTTTCTTAGAATGTACCTAGAATGTCCTGAGCTTTCATTTAAGCCTAGTTTCTGTTTAAAAGTTATTCATTTGGAATGTTAAAATATTTCTAGCACATTAAGCTTATCTGGCTTTGTTGTGCTTATAACAAATAAAATGCTCTGGGACCTGTTTGAGAGGACCACGCCATTTAAACCCTGTGAGCTAATGAGAAGGCCAAAGCATACATTTGATAAGCTTTCTCATCTTTTTGTCTGCAGATCATAGACCTTGCATTTTAATTTACTATACATAATGCTTTCTTAATGAATTCCAGTGGATGGCCATTGAAACATGCTGGAGCAGCTGCTGACGTGATTATGGGGGAGAAAAAGCATTTATTTGATTTACGTGATATGCAGTTAGGGTAACTACTATTTGCAGCCGGGGTACAATAATAGCAAGGAAAAAAATTTTGCAGTGTTACTGTGGACAGGAGAAAGTTGCTAAATCAATTTATTTTTCCCGTACGTGTGAAAACTGCTAATTGAAAGCTAACGGAATTGCATTTTAAACGTTGAGTATCTTGCTAGACATTGGTTAGCATTGTGCCAGATTGTTCATGTTAAGCCAATGCAATTATCAGAATTATTTTTTAAGTGAAAATTGAATTGAGTTTCCAGGGACTGATTTTGGCTATGTTATAAAACATTGCCTTTCACAATGATTGAACTAGTCAGTCCCACCAACAGTGTAAAAGCATTCCTGTTTCTCCACATCCTCTCCAGTACCTGTTGTTTCCTGACTTTTTAATGCTTGCCATTCTAACTGGAGTGAGATGGTATCTCATTGTGGTTTTGATTTGCATTTCTCTGATGGCCAGTGATGATGAGCATTTTTTCGTGTGTGAAACCGTCATTCTGAACAAACTATCACAAGGACAGAAAACCAAACACCTCATGTTCTTACTCATAGGTGGGAATTGAACAATGAGAACACTTGTACACAGAGTGGGGAGCATCACACATTGGGGCCTGTCATGGGGTGGGGCGAGGGAGGAAGGATAGCGTTAGGAGAAATACCTAATGTAAATGACGAGTTAATGGGTGCAGCACACCGATATGTATGCATATGTAACAAACTTGAACGCTGCACACGTGTATCCTAGAACTTAAAGTATAAAAAAAGATTGCCTTTAAAGGTAAATTGTGGATTGGTGGAAGAGGGAAAAAAATATTGGAGATAATTCCTAAGAGTAAAACATCAACGAAGTCACAGACGTAATCACCATAGTCATAAACAGTAGCATTTAGTATTAATAAGTGTTGAAAAGTACTTTCATGTATATCACCTGATTTCATTATCTTAATTCTGTACAGTAGGTACTACTGTCCTACCTTCCAGATGGGGAAATGGAGGCTTTAAAAGCTTAACTAATGTATCCAAGGTAGGAATGATAGGAGTGATCAAATATGATGTGAGTTCTGACTCTTTGACTCTAAATTTTATTTCTAGGGATAATATCTGTTCTAATACCTTCAAACATTGTTGTCTCCAAAAATATACTATGTAAGTATTAGTTAAATTGTAAATTACTATCTGTATGGATGTATGGGATGATTATTACTGTTACCAATCTCAAATAGTTAAACCAGGAAGTGGAAAAGGAAAATGGAAAACAAGCAATCAAAGACCCAAAATTGAAGGGTGTACTTAAAAAGACAAAAATGACTTTTGGATGTTGAGTCATTAGAGATTTATCTCTTGTTTCGGAAGCCATGCTTCAAATCTATCACCTGTGCACTCAGCATCCCCATCGTCTCTGTCTGCTCGCCTGGCCAAGTAGCCACAACTTTGGCTCCTTTCCTTATATCTTTTAACATATTTAGTAATTCTCCTCTTTTGTGAACACACAAACACACACTGGGGACTCTTATTATCTTGCTTTTTTTTATTAGTCCTTTTTTTTTTTTTTTT
>NW_012116622.1:2731974-2744009 GCF_000951035.1 Colobus angolensis palliatus
GCCAGGATGGTCTCGATCTCCTGACCTCGTGATCCACCCATCTCGGCCTCCCAAAGTGCTGGGATTACAGGCTTGAGCCACCGCGCCCGGCTATTAGTCCTTCTTCAGTCCCTACTTTGTGTAAAGACAGAAACTCATGATTAGCCCACTTGTCAGTACTCAAATGCCCTTATCCTTGGCCCTATACATAACTTAAATAGTTTATCATGTCTACATATGTCCAGGGCTCATTACTCACACTTTTGTTTCTTGATGTTGGTCTGTCATGCATCCCCAGTCCCTTAAAGCTGTGCCTGTGCCACCTGCTCTGTATAGCACCCAGAACAAACCACTTACTTGATGATGGGTGTTGCTGAGGGCTGAGCTTATGCCATATTCTTCTAATATGGAGGTAATAGCATTTCTGTTTTTGAACATTTTTCTGAAGTGCCATTGTTTCTCCAATCCTAGGACTGCAGCATTAACTTCCTTCTTCTATCCTTCTGTAAGAAGAAAGGAAAATACAAATGTTAACACAGGTCCATAGTCCTATATCAAACTCGCTGGGGCCAGATGTATTTTGGAATTCAGAATTTTAGAAAGGCAATTGGGAGTAAGCATATGACATAGGAGAAGTCACACATATAACATATGCATGACATTCTCTGTAGAGCCTAGGGTAGTGCCTTGTAATCAAATACTTTAAGATGTCAGTGGCAAAACATATGGAGAGTCACACTAGTGGGCTGAGTATAGTAGCCTCACATTGGGCCAGGTCGGGTTTAATCATTACATGGTTTCTGGTTAGATTGGGTTTTGCAGTTAAATGAGTTTTCAGAGCTTTTGAGATTTTAGAATTGTGGCTAGAGCAGGGATTGTAGCCCTGTAATAACAGAAGAATCACTTTTTGAAGTAATTCTCCATGCCATGCATCTTGTTTTAAGAATTTGAGATTCCATTCTCTTAGACAAAAGGACACATTTTCATATAGTAAAATGCATCAAATTGGAATATGGTTGGCCTAACATAGTACTTAATAAACTTGATGGAAGAAGCCTTTGAAATCTCCCTTGTCATATATAACCTTTTGTATAGCATCTTTATTGCACTGGCTTTTAGTGTATTTTAAAGCCAGATGTAGTATAATTCTTCTTTTTCCTTCAGAGAAACTGCCGTAGGGTGAGTGCAAAGCCAAGCAATATTTGGAGGGTGTATTACTCCATTCTGATGCTATTAATAAAGACACACCTAAGACTGGGTAACTTATAAAGGAGAGAGGTTTAATTGACTTACAGTTCAACATGGCTGGGGAGGCCTCAGGACACTTACAATCTCGGCAGAAGAAGCAGCAAACATGTCCTTCTTCATCTGGCAGCAGCAAGGAGAAGTGCAGAGTGAAGGAACGGGGAAACTCCCTTATAAAACCATGAGATCTCTTGAGAACTCACTCACTATCGTGAGAACACCATGGAGGTAAGCACCCCCATGATTCAGTTACCTCCCACTCAGTCCCTCCCATGACACGTTGGGATTATGGGAACTACAGTTGAAGATGAGATTTGGGTGGGAACACAGCCAAATCATATCAGAGGGCGTGGATAATTTTAGAAGCCCTGTGCCACTCTTTATAAGTTATTACGATTTTTTGCTGATGGTTTCTTTTTCTTGAATGTGAAGCCATAGCCAAACTTTCAAGGTGTCTTGTCATCTCAAAGTCATTTTCACATGTATTCTGAATTTTGAGCCAAATTATAATTTCTCAGCATGGTTTCATTGTCTGAGGGTCATAACTTAATGAACCATAGGACTGATCAAGGTCATTGTATATGTTACTGATGATTAAAAGAGAAAAGGCAGACATGTGGGATCTTGATTGTTTCATTCAAAAACCCAAAATTGTTCAGGAACTCATAAATTAGCCCTGTTTAATGTTTATGAAGATAATTAGGGAAAGATTGCTTCAAAGTAATAACTGTTATAAAAATGAGACCTTTTTAAAACCCTGATTTATAAAGCACTTACTTGCCTTCAAGAATTTTGGGGGCTGATGTATAAGCTGATTCACCATCTGTCTCTTCTTGGCAAAACAAAGGAGAAATGGTTGGATACTATTTTCGCAGCTACATTAAAATATTAATTGTGTATTTTGCATGAGAAAGAAATGGAGAGAGCTAGTATTGGCCTCATCTTTCTTTTAAAGTTTATTTTAAAATGTTCTAATTTGTGATTTATTTATTTATTTATTTATTGAGATGAGTCATGCTCTGTCACCCAGGCTGGAGTGCAATGGTGCGATCTCAGCTAACTGCAACCTCAGCCTCCTGGGTTCAAATGATTCTCCTGCCCTCCTGAGTAGCTGGGATTACAGGCGCCTGCCACCATGCCCAGCTAATTTTTTTAAATTTTTAGTAGAGATAGGGTTTCATCATGTTGACCAACACTGGTCCGAACTCCTGACCTCGTGATCCGCCCACCTCAGCCTCCCAAAGTGCTGGAATTACAGACGTGAGCCACCGCGCCCGGCCCAATTTTTGATTATTAAAGATAAAAAATATACACTAAACCGAAGAAGCAAAGCTTGAAACCAAATAAATTGTGTTGCTATTAGACTTTTAATCAAGACTTTTAGAGTTTCATTTCATTTACATGTTGTAACAGTTAAATATCTGTAACATATTATCCAGTGATGCTCCAATTCCAAGTGCAGAAGGAACACTATATTCCCATGATTAATATTTTCATGTCACATATAGTATTTATTTTCATTATCTCTAATAGTCCAGTAGTCATGCCACACTGATACTGTGTTATTATCTCCATTCTCATGATAAATAATTTGAGCCTAAGAGATTTATTGCCCGAGGCAGAACCCAGACCTCTCTGATTCTGAAGGAAATTCTCTCTTCCACACTTGACCTTGATTCTTTCAAAATTTTGGATAATTATAAGCAAACATTTCATAAACTAAAGACAATTATTCTAGTGGACTAGACCATCAGACTTTGGGGTCAAGGTGTTTTTGAATCCGTTTTCTCATTCTAAGTTGGATGTCTTCCACCATCAGCTATATAATATATACTTTTTATTTTGTAACCCTTACACATCCGGTTTCTGCTGTATTTTCTATTTAGATCTGGCTTAAATCTTCTTAAACCTGTCTTGAAATGTAAATATGAACATAGAAACCACATGCCCATTTCATGACTGCGGTACAAATTGCCTTTCCCATCTCTTGTCTGTTGATCTTAATTGTCTCATCTGTCTTATTTAGATTGTAAGTCCTTTGGGAAACACCAAGCCCTGCTGTACATGGAACCCACAGAACTTCTTGGGCTATTATTTTTCATTAGGTGAGACAGCAGTGATCCAACGGTGATCATTTTCTGTGGGTTTGGCTGAAATGCCTGGCTATGGAAACACAAGTCCTGCACACATGTACACACTAGTCCTATTTGTAGCTTTCAGTGCTACTTGTAATCTGGTACTTTTCAAAATTCTGTCTCTTAGATGCATTTTCTCCTGATAGTCCAATTCTTAAAGAGTTGTCCCATTATTTTTACATGACAGCTTTTAAAAAAGTATTTCATATCCTTCATAGAAATTTTAGAAAAAATAAGAATAAAAGGAAGGAAACATACTTGTAATCCCATAAACTAGCAATAACTGCACTTAGTATCATATTTTTTCCTTGAGAATTTTTTGCAACTTGCTTTTTTCATTTGATATATTTTTAACATTCTTCTGTAACATTAGTTTTAATGTCTGCATAGCAGTCTATTTGATAGATATGTCAATCCCTTTGTGTTGGAGAATTTCATGTATTTACTTTTTATGGCTATTATTTAAGAGCAGTGCTTATAATATTTTCCTTTTATAAGCAATGCTTTGATGAGTATCTGAGGCCTAAATCTTTTAGCACACTTTTTTTACTTCCTTAGTTTAAATTAAAGTGTAATTGTTGGGTCAAAGGGTGAGAGCATCTTTAAGGGCCTTAATACATAGCACTAATTTGTTTCCTGTAAAAACTCTTAACAAAATGTTAGTGTTGACATGTGAAAAAGAAATCTTACAATAAAGCAAATAGCTTAATAGAAAAATGGCTAATGTCTTAACTAAGCATTTTACGGAAGAGTAAACCAAAAAAAGATGCTCACCTTCATGTAATCAGGGAGACAAATTAAAATGACAAGAGCCATTTCATGCCCTTCAGGTTGGCAAAAATTAAACTTGGCTATAGCTAAATGGTTTTGAGGCTGTGAAGCAATAGAAACTCATACATAGATGGGGATGGTGTAGATTGTTTCAACTCTATTCAGCAATATCTAGCAAAGGACAGTTGAAAATGCATTTACACTAGTCAGTACCCAAGAAAACTTATCTACAAATGCAGGAAAGTTTATTCTAACATTCCTTCTAATGGCAGGAAACTGGGAACAACTTAAAAGTCCATCTCTGAAAATATAGTGTGGTATATTCATGCAGTTGAATATTTTGTACATCTGTGAAATGAATAAACCAGAGCTACATTTAGTAGCATAAATAAATCTCAAAAAACATATTATTGAAAGGTAAAGATCTTCAAAACAGCTTACTTTTCATGTATTATATATATATTCTATAAGTTACATACATAATTTATGTATGTATATTTATGTAATGTATAGACTATTTTTATTTTTTTTATTTTTATTTTTATTTTTTTGCTTTTGTGCGCGGTATTTATTTCAAATGTTTGTTAAAACAGCACTGTTATTTCTCAGGACGAGCAAAGATCACCCCCTGCAGAAGCTTGGGAACTATGTACAGAACTTTATAGAACAGAGGCCATACTTTAGCTTAAGCCTGTCTGCTGACCAAAGAATGGAATTCTGCATGGACTCAAGGAACAAAAGGAAACTAGGCAGGGAGAGGGAAGAAAAGTGCCCATCTGAATCAAACTTCAGCTGCCATCAGGGCACATCTTGTGGTGGTCACAGATTGTAGGCTGTTTTTTGGAAGATTCGGGTTCAGCACAGGATTCCATTTGTCTACTTGGCTACACCCCTGGCTGAGGTGCCATGAGGTCAATGTCACTCAAGTTCCTGGCCAGCCAAACTCCCGCAGCAAAGAGTCCCAAATTTAGTATCAAGTTCCTCCGGAAGTCATTCCTATCTGTGGCAAAGCAGTAGACACCCCGAAGCCAATCTCCCACGTTGTCTGGTATTTCGGGAGTTTCATTAGCCGAGCCAGCAGCGCTCACCCGGACCCCGCTGGAAGCCATAGTAGGCACCTTCGCATGTGGCTCGGTGGAGGAACCGTATCGGCATCCTATAGACTATTTTTAAAATGCAAAAGATTATTACGTATTATTTTGGGAGTTCACATGGAGTAAACATATCAAAAAGTGTGCATAACAGTGAGAAATATATATTAGTGATACTGCATGGAGAGGCTTTGCAAGAGTTTCAGTTATATCTGAGTTTTTAACTCTGAAGCTAAATGAGCAGTATGTGGGTGTATATTTTTCCTCTACACTTTTGAATGTTCAGAAATGCTATATTTAATAACAATCATGTGAACAACTTTTACTTTCAGCAGTCCTGTAAGTGGCTGTCAATTCCCCATACCCTGACCAGCACTGACTGCCCCACTTCTGATGGCTCTTTGGTAACCTGGTTTCTGCAGCTTTATTTTGAATGTTTTTTTCTACCAGTCGTCATAGGTTTGACCTGAGGGACTGATCCACACTCTCTAGTTTAGTCTGTCTTGTGACAACCAGCAAGAATTTTGAGAATACAGACCAGAGATAAGGGTACATACTGAGGCATTGGGACATAGTATTTGCAGTCAAAAAGAAAAAAAAAAACAAAAACTGTCTCACTCTGTGGACACCAAAGATGTTTCCAACTAAGACAGTAATTCCAGTCGACACATGTTTTTGACTGTCTTCTGTGTACAGCATACAGTACCATGAGCTCTGACTACAACGGAATATTCTACATAAAAGCTGAACTACTAACACCCTCTCCATGTCTGAATTCACTTGTCAGTGGAAACACGACATAACTGTCATGGCCTCCAGAGTGCCCACCACCTGCTTTGCTTCCCCTTTACCCAGCTTATTAGTATCCTGCAATTAAACCCTTCTGGAGACAGTAGGCAATGTTCAGCTCTTAGCTTGGCAGAAGGGCCTTTATGATCTAAGCCCTGCCCTGCTCCCCTGCCCAGGAACCACTCTATAGGCCAATTTGTGGTTCTAAGAAGGCTGCTTGCTCTTCATTTATCTGTGACTTTCAGTTTGTTCTTCCACATTTTTGGAATTTTCTTCTGCCCTGTATCTGCTTTGCAAACCTGTTTATCCTTTAAGCCTTAGCTGAAATGTAAACTCCTGGAAAAAGTCTCCACTGAGCTGCAGCCTCCTGTATGCTCCTGTGCCTCTGTGTATATCACTTTCTGTGCATGGTGGCCTTCACTTGTGACTCTGGGTTCATGTATCTATCTCTCTAATTAGGCTTATAAGCTTCTTAGAGTCAGAAACTATGTTCTTCATGTTTGTATACTTAATTGGCGCAGTACTTACCATAGAGCAGGCACTCAGTAAATGTTTGTTAATTTGATTGGAATTAGCAGTGTTCTCACTTATGTGTGTGTGTTGGGTGGGGTTGTGCAGAGAGAGATGAAGGGGTAGAGAGAGAGATCAAATCCATCAGCCACCATCTTACTATATTTTCACACCTTCTATCTGTCTTTAGCATTTCATCTTTTTTCTTTGAGACTTGTTTTTAGTTGATTACTATTATTTTGAAAATTTATTATCATTTAGAGTATTTGGAACATCACCTCATTTAACTGCACCTGCAAATGTAGTGAGTACATCCTTAATTATCTCATCTTAAGGGGTCAATACAGACTGAAATAGATTGGATTTTAGGACGTATTCCTGTGAGAATGTTTGATAAATATCTCCCAGTGCTTGTGAGACATTTGCTTTCTCCGTTTTTGGACTTAAATTAAATACCAACTCTTAAAGCCAGGGTCCCAATCACCATGTACAGAAGAGGACTTTGGTCAGCAAACTCTCTCACAGAGAAAAAGAATTGTGAACACAGGGACTAGAAAGAAACTCAGAATGCTTTTATTTTTCACATAGTTAAACGAAGATACTATTCCTCTACTGCTAGCCCAGAATGATTTTGGTGTTTCATGGGCCTTATATGTGGAAAGACGACTAAAGTGACCTCCTCAGCATTCCTAAGATGTGTTGTCACTCAAGGCTCTTTGTCAGGACACGTCCGCTGCCACCCTTCCTATGGAGCTGAGAATTACAAACACCGCATCGCATAGATGCCTTGTCATTAGGCAATGTTAAATCCAACTGGAGAATGTAACCTTTGATTGTCAGAAGATAACGGAGCAGCCTGATTTTCCTTTAAGAAGAAAGAGATTCCCTTGCACTGCTCCAACGGCCTCTTATAAACCCTGTGCTGAGACTCACTCCTCTGGTGGTTCCCATTTCAGATGCAGTGCCGTTTTGCTTAATGGGGGCTCCTAGACCAGCTAATGAGGAAGAGTAGTCCCTCTGCTAATGAAGAGTGGTTGTGCCAAGGACACATTTCTTTACAAGAAATTTACATTAGAGGTGATATACAAATATGTTGCCTGGCCTGAAAAGAGTACATATGAAATAGAAAGGATAATGATGAACTCCTGCAAAAAGCCTCAAGCCACTGCACCTAAAATAATTTTGGGCTTGGGAGTGGTAGGAAGGGCACAGACTCTACCTTAACTGTTTGTAATTCATGTATCAAAAGTGTGCTGGGCCGGGCGCGGTGGCTCAAGCCTGTAATCCCAGCACTTTGGGAGGCCGAGATGGGCGGATCACGAGGTCAGGAGATCGAGACCATCCTGACTAACCCAGTGAAACCCTGTCTCTACTAAAAAAAAAAAAAAAAAAATACAAAAGTGTGCTGGACATACAGGAAGGGGAAGGGGATGGATGACATTCCAGCCCTCAAGATCCTCAGGGTGCAGTGTGGGTGTCAAAAGGCCTTAGACAAGGGACCAGAGGGAGATGAGGGTCTCAATGAGAACAGGAGACTCCAGGAGCTCAGAGCCTGGGGTGACTACTGGAAACCAGGGTCCTGGGAAAGCTCCCTGGAGATGGAAATCAGAAACTAGAAGGTGGAGCGAGAGTTACCAAGTAAAGAGGTGAAGGGAAGAGTGTTTCTTTGGATTTAGGTAATGCCAAGGGTATAGGCTGTTGTCAGGTTACTCCCAGGCCCGTGACGAAAGAGAATTAGGAAGGTGGACAGTGGGGAAAATATTAGAGATGGCCAAAAATGTGCTTGGCTATCTTTCTAATCGCTTTTCCCTCCTGATTCTATTCATGGTTTGTTCTATTTAGAAAAATACAAGCAATAATGGCTTTCTGATGATCTGCACCTGGCAGGCCTCATGGGCACATTGCCCTTCCCACATGCCCACTGGTTTTAAATATTTCTCCCTTCTTCGTACCCACTTTGACACAATGGTGGTTTTGGTCTTATCAGCCTGGGTCTTGATTAAAGCCTATTTTTGCATACGTGTGCCTCGTTTTCTGTCTTTTTCATGAGAAGGTCTTTGAGGGTGGGGATTGTGTCTCCTCTAGTTTCTGGGGTACCTGTCTTCCTTAGTTCTCATGTCTGGGAAATTCTGGGATTCTCTACATCTTTTTTAAAAATCCTTATGCTGTTTTTAATGATCTCTTCCAAGACATGTTGCTCATCTCCTGGCAGAGAACTTCATCCACATACCAGTAGCGATCTGCTGACCATTGTGTTTGGGCTGTCTATTTTTTAGTCCTTGGGTCACTGATGAACAATAGATGTGGATATACTCTAGGATGCTGCCCTGGCTTTTTTTTTCACTGTGGGATCCCAGGGTCAGAGGGAAGGTGAAACAGTTCAAAAGAACCTACATATGCATATGAAAAGCTGACTGTGGTTTCATGGCCCCCACAGAGACAAAGCCTTGAAACTCTCACTGGTATGTATGGAAGGCTTCAGTTTCTAACTTTAGAAACTACCAACATTCTTTGTTAGTTCTTCAGCAATTACTTGTTTACCAGAGGAAGACTGGAAAAAAAAGAAACGCAAAATAACAAAAAGCAAAGAACCAAACAAACAAAAAATTTCAGCTGATTGAGAAATATTTGAGAATATTCCAAAATTTTAGAAAGAGTTTTGATTATCATTGGTTCACATATTTATGAATATACATTTGGAGTGTGATATTTTAAATCTAAAGTTATAGACTAGCATCATAATCAAATATAAATTTAAATTTATTTGTAGGGAATCACTTCTATACAAATCCTCATAAAAAGGCTTTATGGAGAGAGCAGGTCATAAAATCAAGTGAAAAGGAAGAAATTAAAGACCGAAGGTTAATGTGGAGCAAAGGAAGAAGGTTTAGTGATTTATGAGACGTCTCAAGTGAGAGATCACCTCCCTTTCAAGGTTCACATGTCTAATGGAGACACCGGGCTGGCCAGCAGTGAGTGTCTGTGTGTGCGTGTGTGTGTGTGTGTGCGTGTGTATACAAGTGTGTGGGGGGATGGGAGAGAGTGCCAGGGCTAGGTGAGTGGACAGTAAAGAGGTCTACAAAATACTGAGAAAATGACTTGGGATACGCATATCAAGAAAGCATCCTTTAACTTATTTTGGATTTGGCTAGATCACCATCTTTTTGTTGAAACCACCTGAAAGCAATTGACCAGATGGAAATGTCAGACTGACAATAATATCTATTATTTATATAACCTAGTTTCAAAACCATTTATATAAGCCATCTAAATACATTTGGGTCGTAAGGAAAATTACAGCAAGTCAGGTTTGATTCTGCCCGTCCTAGGTTACGATCTCTCATCTTGGAGGCAGAAAGAGAGTTTAGAATTTCCTTGGAGTTCTCAGCAGAAAGCACAAAATGAGGCAATAACATGCGATGCTGCAGAAAGCAGAGAGCAAATGAATACAGCAGTACTTAGGGGTGAATGGAAGACACATAAATGCCCTGACTCTATCAAAACCTAGTAAATGGGCTGTGTGATAGGTCCTGATCTCGGTAAGAAGAAAAAACTTTATAAACTAAGACACTCAGAGTGCTTAGGGGAAGGAATCAACATGGAGAGAAAAGGGAGCCTCACATTTACTTAAATGCAGTGGGTACTATGAGTACTTGGTATTAGAGGATCAAGTTGAAGAGAGTAGTACTGAGGAACTAAAAATTAACCAGATTTCTTCTGGAAAATTACAGGAAGTTGCGCATATCAGGTATATTTCCTGTGACTTTCTCCTCTACTTGCATATTTGTTCGTCCACCATGACCACCATGTTAAGCTCTATTTTGTATAGACAGTTATTTAATTCTGTCCAGACTGCCAGAAGCCAAAGGTGGTAATGGAAAACATAAATAGTGTCTTTTAATTGTGTTGGAAATTCCTCCATATGCTACCTTTTAGCTTCTGAATACCTGATGGTAAGTTCGTTAATGAACTTTATTAGTGAATCCAAAGGGACCATAATTGGTCTTTCGTTTATTATTTTTAATTGAGACTGTCTGACAGCTTTATTTAAAATACTTTCCCACAGAAAAGAATGGAGATTTCTATGGTAACGTGAGACTGTTTGTTCTGTAGAACAGATGACAATGTAGATTTCACTATTTTGGAGTTTCTGGTGTGAAGTATATTTTTGTCCATGGCCTCCTGCTTTGTGTAGGTGGAAAACAGGGCATTTTAAAAATATAAACTGTCAGACTTCTAATTTAGGGAACCAAGTAATAGGTACAAAATAATATATGCAATCTAAACACAAAATTTGAGGATGTCTTTCCTTTCTTTTCTGGATAATTCTTGTTTCTATCCTTTTATAAGCACTTGTTCTTATAGGTATGTCTTTAATTTAAATGTTCTCCAGTGTCCTTTATCTGACCTTATCTATTATCTCACTGGAATCAACTGCTTACTCACATTTTATGTCTACATCTATTCTAGCACTTAAAGTTTGCTAGTGTACTTATTTATTTTACTGTCTGTGTTCTGGCTTGGGTGTGAGCTTCTCAAAGGCAGAAAATGTGTTATTTCTTTTTGTAGCTCTTATACTTAACAACACCTGGTACCTGACCCTAGAGCAGGTGTCCAGTAAATATCTAAGGTTGAATGCATTCAAGGTTCACTGATTTTTTCTATGTCTGTATTAGAACACAAGACCAGTTAGACAGCTCAGGCTATGCAAGTCATAATCAGCCTTGACCTTGCTTAACTTACACAAGGGTGTGCTGCAGGAGGTCTGTCAACATGGCAGCATGGCACAGGGCTATGAAACCGTGTGCGTGTTAGAAGTCAGTAACACTGTCCCAGGTGATAGCCTTCAGTGTAGAAGCCAGAAGGCCTTGTATACCTGTGAGCAAGCTAGAGAGGCATATTACTTTACTGACGTGTCCTTGGGGAAAAGATTCCAGCATAGAGAAGTTATTTAAGACAGCTAGCTATAGGTTAAACACTGGCTATGTGAGGCCAGGCAAATATTTTCAAAATAAAATGTTTTCCTAGGCCTTGAAAACACTAGTTTTGAAGATCAAGATATTTATTTTAAAGAAACTATCTTCAGCTGGTAACTGAATTCATCACCTTGCCCCTCTTGCAAGCCAGTTTTGCTGTTGAATTTAATGTTACTACAGATGACAACATCATTTTCCCAGTTGCCCAGACTTAACATATTGGAGTCATTTTATTCTCTTTTTGTAAAATTTCCTCCTGGACTTTGAAATTCCGTAGGTTTAAATTCAACACAAAGCTTGGTGTCCGTCTCTTTCTTTCAGCTTTACCATCACTGCCCTTTAGCTCATTTGGCCTTGGCAACTACCAATTATTGCTTCCAATGAGTTCCTCACTCAGGAGATGATATAGGGTCTTCTAGGACTCTCCAAGGACTTGGACATTGTCCTCATTTATTAACAATTTTGTTTACCTAAACAACCTAACAACCTCCTGAGATAAACAGAAAAGATAGTTTCTATCTTATACTTTTTTTTTTTTT
>NW_012116622.1:2744372-2778126 GCF_000951035.1 Colobus angolensis palliatus
TTTCTTTCTTTCTTTCTTTCTTCTTTTCTTCTTTCTTTCTTTTCGTTGTTGTTTGTTTTTTTTTAGAGTCAGGGTCTTGCATATTGCCCAGGCTGGAGTGCAGTGGGGTGATCTTGGTTCATTGCAGCCTCTGCCTCCCACCTCAGCCTCTCCAGTAGCTGAGAACACAGGTGTGTATCACTATTGCCAGCTAACATTTTTGTATTTTCAGAAAAAACAGAATTTTTCCGTGTTGTTCAGGCTGGTCTCGAACTCCTGGGCCCAAGCATCCCACCCTCCTCAACCTCCAAAGTGCTGAGATTACAGTATGAGCCACTGCATCCAACCTTAAACATTTTTTAATTGACTGAAATACAATTAAAACGTTCAGTGACTTGCCTAAGGTCATGAACCAAATACAGCGACTCCAAAGTTTTAAAATACTTCCATTTTTACAACATTTATTCATTGACTGATTTAGCAAGTATTTACTATGTGCTTGGGGTGTAGGAACTAAAATTAAGGCTCAATATTATGTGCTGCCTTAACATCTGATAAAATCATGCAGGCCTTGAATGGCCTAAATACAAGCTGTTCTTCCCATTCTGCATCTGTAGATAAGGTCCCTTGGTCAAACACCCTTCTTTATCAAAGGGACTAAGTAAAATTTCTGCTTATTCCTCATTAGTATGCTTCAGTTCCCTGCCCTCCTGCAGAATTATTCAAACAAGCCAATCACATTGCCCCATGAGAACCAGGGGACACTCTACCCTCTTGAAACTACAAAGCTGGCCTTTCATAGTAGTTATTCACTTTACTCCCAAGTGCAACTCCCATATGGCCCTGTGTGGTATACTTCTCCCCTGGACTTTGTGTATACATGACTAATAAACTACTGTCCATCTCATCTGTCTAGTGCTGGTGTCATATGGTCAACCAACCCTACAATGCCATGGTGGGAATCCCTCCCTCACCAACAGGGTGAATAAAAAGCAATTAAAACAGTGCCAAGCATGCAAACTTTAAACTGGAGTAAGTTCAAAGACAGTATATTTCGGAGTCAAAGACAGTATATTTTGGAGTCGGCCACCTCTGTGTACCTCAAATTATGGAGGAAACACATACCAGAGCTTTTACCCATGAATTAAGGAAAGCATTGGCATCAAGGGTCTCCCAATACCACAACTGCATTGATGAGTTTTTTCTGGAATGCAGCTCATGGGGTGAAAGGCAAGAGGAACAGCTGACTTGGTGTTCCATTAGTGAACTTACATGAAACAGGTCTTCTAGTTCTCTCTGACATTACTAGCAAAAGGTAATATGTCCATTATCAGCAGCATTCTATGATGCATGTGGCTTTTCCTGGGAGATCAGAGAGGCTTCAGGGTTACGAAAATGGAAGCAATGCACATTCTTTTGTGACTGTAAGTGAACATCAATGCTTAGTTATAAGCACCTGGGGAGTTGTCCAGTTGCTGCTTTTGGCTTTAGTGGAATACTTCCACTGGATGCTGCATGACCAGAAACGTCTAAATGAATCAATCATATGGAGTGAAGTTATGATTTCACGAATACGACAGTAAGAGAAGATACCTAGGGGGATGCCCAGCAAACGTTTGTTGTGTGAATGAAGCTTTGGCTGAGGAAAACTACTAATGTTAGGTCCAGCCCCTTTTGCTCACTCATATAAATGAGAAGGTATTGTTACAAACTTAAAAGTTTCTGCCTCCAAAAAGATGATTAAGAGTATACTTGAGGGCCGGGCGCTGTGGCTCAAGCCTGTAATCCCAGCACTTTGGGAGGCCGAGACGGGCGGATCACGAGGTCAGGAGATTGAGACCATCCTGGCTAACACGGTGAAACCCCCTCTCTACTAAAAAAAAAAAAAATACAAAAAACTAGCCGGGCGAGGTGGCAGGCGCCTGTAGTCCCAGCTACTCCGGAGGCTGAGGCGGGAGAATGGCATAAACCCGGGAGGCGGAGCTTGCAGTGAGCTGAGATCCGGCCACTGCACTCCAGCCCGGGCGACAGAGCAAGACTCTGTCTCAAAAAAAAAAAAAAGAGTATACTTCATTTAAGATAAACTGAACTGATGGTCAGGAAGGAAAAATTGAATTGTCGCCATAATCATTGTGTTAATTCAGTATTTGTCCACTCTATGTCCCATATGTGAGTATGCATTACAAGGAAAATGCTATATCATTTCAGTCAGTTAAACAGAATTGGGCTGTTTCCACCTCTTGCCTATTCAAATAGAAATATCTGGGCAATGATGATATTTAAATTATATATAATTTGAGAAATACGTTTCTAAAGAATACCTCTTTATATTATTTATTGGGATGCTAGTGATATTTCTAGCTTTGCATTATTTCCAAAATCAAATTCCAAAGCTTTTGGAAAAAACTATTCAGAATATAATCTATATGGTTATAGGAAACATAAATTCAAGAAAATAGAGTATTACCTATATCAGTGAATATATGCTTGAATCTAGTTTATTTTGTTTAGGAATTTTTTGAAGATTTCTAATTGAAGGTGGATTTGGACTTCTTCACTCGGTATTATTCAACAAAAACTAATATTGCATTGGTTCAGATAATTTCTCAGGATTTTAAAAAGCAAACTAATGAAATAAATTGAGTCAACATCTAAAATATAAATGCTTTGTACTTGGCGTTCTAGTTCTCTTAATTACCTTACTTTATTTATTCTCTCCTTTGTGAGATTTCAGAGCAGTGAGGCTTTAAGTTGCTGTCTAGAAATTAGAAAAACACCAGATATTTGAGTTGTGTGGCCAGCAGGACACTGCAGCAAAGAGACTATTGGGAATAAGATTATTTTTAAAAAGCACTGCTATCTTAAAATCTGTGTGTTTAAAATGGCAATAAAAATTATTATTATAAAATGGATCGATTTTTGTGAAAGCATACATAAAGTATAATTTAGAAAATTAAAGTTTCCTTTAATTTTACTCCATAGAGGTAATTATTTTTAATTACTGCATGTGGATATTTTTTAGATTTTTTAAAAATACATTTAATTTGCTTACCTAGAGAAACTGGATAAGACTATATATATATTCTTGAAAGTGGTCTTTTTTTACTTAACTATACATTTAGACATCTGCAATGTCAGTGCACATAGATTTCATTCATTTTAATATAGTAAGAATGCTCTATACCATGAGCCCTGCTTTTGTTAGTGGACATTATCAGATTGTTTTCCATTTATCATCATTTCCACCATTATTACAATGAATAGTATTTTTCACTTATGAGAACACTTCTGTGAATTACAATTCTTGGCATGGATATTATAGATTTAATAATAATAGCAGTAGCCGTCGGTAACTCTTGGGTCCTTATCATGGTGCCAGGTAGGAACTGCGGGGTTCCTTTTTAATCCTTACAACAGTCCTGTTAGGTGTATTTTTTATGTTTCTCCATTTTACCACTGAAGAAAATAAGGCTTAAAGAGATTACATTGCTCCCCAAAGTCACCTAGCAGGTGAGAAACTAAATCCAGACTCCAACACAGGTCGTACTGACTTTCCAGCCCATCGCTGTCATGGCCCCATCACATGCCTACACCACGATTAGAATTGCTCCATCCACATGCTTTCTCTTTTCTCAGCTCCACATTCCTCTCCGCTCTGCAGTTCTGGCAGCCCAATACAGTAACTTCTCAAACCTCTTCCTTAGCCTTCATGCCTTGAGTCAGGCCTGAACAGCCTGTCTCTCTTTCTTTTGTGCCCAGGCCCTTCCTCAACTACATATTCGCCTCTGTTGCTGACACTGCATTCCTGGCAAACAGTGCAGCATCCCTAAGTCTGAGAAAGGGAGAGGGAAAGTTCCTTCTAGGTTTCCGGGATTTATAACACCTTTGCTGTCAGCCAGCAGATTCCAGCTGACCAGCAGTCTCAGAAGCAGTCACAAAGAATAGTTATCATCATAAATCAAGGAGGGAAAGGAAAGAAGAATTACTGCATGTACAATATGGAAAGAGTCATAGGTGCTCTTTGGTGTTTTGAATTACACAGGCACAGCTAGCTATTGGGAGCAGCTAAATAAATAAACTGAGAGATATTGACATTGTCCTTTGGTAAAATGCATCACAGAAAACCACCATAGTGCTGGTGCTTGGACAAGCTAAGTGAACTAGAGAGTACAGGTAACACAGTATGTGCATAGGCCCTGGGCAATCTGGAAAGAATACATTTGTCTGGAATTATGGACATGTCCATCATACCCTGACTGCTTTCATAATCTTTCTGTGCTTCCCCTATCACACACATCTTTTTTATCTATTCTTTCTTTTTTTTCTTTTCTTTTTCTTTTATTTTTTGAGGCTGAGTCTCGCTCTATCTCCCAGGTTGGAGTGCAATGGCACGATCTTGGCTCGCTGCAACTTCCGCCTCCTGGGTTCAAGTGATTTTACTGCCTCACCCTCCTGAGTACCTGGGATTACAGGTTTTTGTTATTTCTAAGCAAAGCTGTTTTCTAACATATTTTTATGTAGCTCTCTGTCTACTAGACTGTGAGATCTCTGTGGGTATGTATCCTATCTCATTTTTTATCCTCACCTGTATTTTCCTCTATCCTTTTTTCCTTTCTTTTATCCTTGTTTATTAAACACCTCTTCTATGCCAAACACTGCCAAACACATCATGTCCCTGGAGGTTCAGTGATACGTGTATAAGGTACAAACTCTCTCTCACTAGGTTTATAGTCTAATGAAACTGTCGGATAACCTAGATCCTTGCATAGTATCTGGCACAGAGAAGACACTCAGTAAATGCCCATTTATTGCATTTATGTATTAAATCCTTCAAACTAAGCAAACTGATTCTTAGGATTATTAACTGACTTGGTCAGTCACTGGTAGAACTCAAGTTGCAATTACCAGCACTGCCACAATGCCATTTCCCACTAGATTGCCCACTAGTTATTATGATTGTGGTACACTCACATGAGGGTGCTATGTCACATGTCACAATCAGTGTTAATGATCATAAGAATTAGCCTGTGACACAAGTAAGTGGTCAAGGGCTGCAATCCCTTCAGTTTTCCAATGTGAACATCTGCATAAATTTTCGGATCCATTATCTTTTGTCCCAAGGTATGTCTTCTTCTTGGCATAGAAACCCCAAATTGGCCTTCTGTCTATGCTATGTAAATTATAAAAATAATTAGTGCCATTTCACAAATTCCTCCTTAGCAGTTTTATATTTTCTCTTATTTTATATTTTATTTACTTTCTTATGCTAGAATTGTTACCATAAAGTAAATTTTTCAGTTTGGGCACATTTAAATTATATTTAGACTATTTCTTAGTATTTGACTATATTGTAAGAAAAAGAAAAACCTCTAGGAAATACTGCTTAAAGAATGTTCTTGATAAGGGTGCCCATTTGCATGAGGTGGATAAATGCAGGTACAGCATTCAATTCAAAATCGTCCTGGGAAAGGGTGATAATGAAAACTACTTCAGAACAATGGAATGTAGTCTTCATTAGGCCTCCTCAGGGAAGGCAAAACAGAGCTTTAAAACGTTGGTTGATGGAAGATGATAATGATGATGCATCAGTTTTATCTTATGTAAATTACTGAAAAAATCAAATCGTTTAATCTTAAACCCACAGCTTATTGTCTGTAAGTTAGATGAGAAGGACTGAGTCACTCTTGCTTTCTCTCCAAGGAGTAATAACTGTAAATCTCACTCTATATGTTCGCTTCTATGCTGCATCTTCAGCTAATAACCACTGTTAATAATATTCTAAAATCAGGCTGCAGGGTTGCTAGATTGTTACTGTAGTGGGTCTGTAGGTGAACTGAATTTATTTGTTCATAAAGAAGTTAATTGGACAAGTAATTTTTGGGCAATGTCTTTGGAAATGTGTGCATTCTCAAAGTGTGTGAATGTATGTGGCACACATATATATTTGTATAGCCTAGCAGTTTACGCAGTACACACTTTTAGAAAACAAGATTTTTGGGTTAAAGAATATTGAGTTAAGCTTATATGTGGGAACCTCTAAGGAAAAACAGGTCATTTTAAATATTTTGTTGACTTCAAATCAAACTGTTCTACAAATTAAAAAGAAGCCTGACATGTGCAGTGGTAGACAACAATGTAATGAAAACAGGCCATTATTTAATTTAAACCCCTGGGAATCCTAGTATTGGTTTATATATGTGTCCACTACTTTCTCTCTGGAAATGGTGGCACAGGATAGGTGTTAAATAAATGCTGAAGATTAAAGACATCTGCATATGTGCCCTCCGCCTCATTTGCTTATTGACAGATTTCATTTTAAAAGACCTTAGGGAGATCGAAGTACCCCAAGCGCCCTGAACAAAGTCCAGAAGACAGTTGTCTGCAAAGTCATGCTTCTCTAGAGACAGGAAAGGACCAGACTGTAGCTGTATTTAGGCTATTGGAATAATTGGACCACATATTGATAGAATGGCTTATTTTAATCATCTTAATGAGGGTACCAAATCCAATAGATTGCATGGAAACAAAAGGGCCTAAATACCAAATTAGTGTCTGAACAGCTAATTCTATGGTGATGTATACAGTATGTGAATGCAAATATTTGTCCATGTCTTTCTCATCACACACACAAACAAATACAGTTACAAATTCATATATATTAAATACCATAGTTCCTATGGGAATTATATCAGCTGCTAAAACAAACTAGAAAGACATGGAAACAATGCTCAATTGCAAAGAATGAAACACCAGCTTTTATGCAGCCTAAGAATTGTAGTATATTAAAACAACCCCTAATGATTTGATGACAGGACTTCTGATTGGGCAACTGGGTAATTGCAACCTTATCAAAACTCTGTGAATCTTTTTCTAGATTAATGCTGCTCATGAATAGATAATTCTGAGCATATTCTGCATGCAGGAAATAAAAAAGGGTAAAGCCATGAACCCAGATTTCATACAGATAGCTGTACATGAACAAAGGAATTTTTAGGTTGGCACTGTACACGATAGGTAGGAGATATGGGAAAGAGATGGATAATTTCCATGAATTCCTCTAAGGACTCATATGTGAAATAGAGGAGAGGCTGCTGGAATTCTTTTTTTTTTTTTTTTGGTAGACTCATCTTTGTTTTGCTTTAATTTGCTCTCAGAATAAAACACACCAGAATTGTCCTTTGGGGGGCTTTTACTACGGATTAGTTAGTTACTTTATTGACTGTGTATCAACACTCTCTGAACTACGTGTTCTGCCTGTTTCTTTACTAAATTATACTTTCCAACCTAGGCAGATGGTGGTGTCTGCTTTGGAGGAACATTTTGTTGTGCTTTTTCTTTTACACATGTCTGCTATTTCCTGGGGTCATGTCCATCTCATATTTTAGGAGTCAATAATGAAAGATTAAATTACAAAGTAGAGGGAAAAGAATGTAGGATTTCATTTCATTCATTCATTAATTCCTTAGTTAATTCTATAAAGCATTTATTTGTGCCAGATACTATAATTAAGTACGATTTTAAAAATCCCAGATTTTTTTTTGCTCTCTCTTAGCCCTGCCTAAATGATACCACCCATGTCTCCAGAATTAGTTACTGCAAGATTTGGTTTCCTCCAGACATTTCCTCATGTTTTTCTCTATTGTATCTTCCACTCTGTTCTCTAAGTCTTTGTCTGCCTTTGCATGACTAAAAGCCCATTCAAATGGTTTTTCTAAACACAGCAGCTTTCTTTTCACAGAGATGAACTCTGATCCTTACCTTTCTGGGCACCAACAATTAGAGGAGGGTTTGAAATTAATTTTCCCCTATATCCTCCCAGGATCTTGCTCAGTGTCCCACTCTCATCCGGTTCCTACTGGCAATCATTTCATTAAATGGAAAGCTTTTCTCAAATATTGGAGAGCCTAACCTTGACTGGATAAGGGAGAAAGAGGCATGAAAGAACAAGGGAGAGGAAAAGGCAGAGTTTAAAAGGGTCATTGCCTTTTTCCAGAAGAAACATCTTCTCCCCCTTATTCAGGACAACTAAGATCACTGGTTCCTACATAATGGGGTCCCCACTTAGTAATCGTTTAGAAACAATCCTGAGGGTGTTGCTATGGCTATGGTTTAGTCTGTTTCATGTTATTTTTTTCAAAGTAGGCAGATATAGGAACTGGGTCTCTGGAGGTTAATCCATGCCTTCCAAGAGGGCCATGCAGATGATGTTTTCTTAGCAAACCAAGGAGGTTGGTGGCTGCTCACTTCTAGCAGCACAGGAAATAAAACATTTGCAGGTTGGATGTTGCTATTACTATTCTAGATATCAGAGAAAAAGTTATGCTCTTCTGAAAAGCATGATTTTTTATCTATTACATTTGAATTCTATAACCGAGTGCCTTACATATTATCTGATCTAATCTCATGTTACAGAAAGAACTGAATCCCACAGATGTTAGCAGTAGCCTATATTTATTGAGCACATCCTTAGTGTCAGACATACAGATATAATTTACTCTAGCAATCTTTTAACTCTTGCAACAACCCTAAACTCTAAAAAGTAGGATCCTTGGGATTGCCATAATATATTAATAGATAAAGAGGCAAAAGCACAAGGTTAAGTAACTTGCACAAAGTCATACAATCTAGAAAATAGCAGAGACTTGAACCTAGATCTTAATGGCTCCAAAGCCCATGCTCTTAACCTCAATGTTAGACTGTATAATCTAATAGAGTTATTATAACTCCCAGTTCTTATGACCCTACCTTCTAATTCTCTCTCAAATCCATAGTCTGGACTACTGATTCTCAAACATGAGCATGCATCACACTCATCTGGAAGACTTGCCAAACACAGGGTACTGGGTCTATGGGGCACAGACTCTAAGGTAGCCTCTATGATCCCTGCCCCTTGGTGTGCACACGTTGGTATAATCCCCTTCTCTTGTGCAAGGGATCTGTGTCTTTTCCTAAGCAGGAGAAAATAGCAAAGGTGATGGGTATCACTCTTATGATTACAATAGCTTATATAAGACTCTGACTTGCTAGCAGATTTATTTCAGAGAGTCTTTGCTGGATGGATGGAGTAAGCAGCCATGTTGAGCAAGCTCATGCAGCAAGGACCTGCAGGGCAGCCTCCAGATGACAGCCAGCAAGAAGCCAGGGATCGCGGTCCTACAACCGCAAGTTAATTAATTCTACCAGCAGCCTGAATAAACTTGTAAGTGATTCTTCCTGTGTTGAGCTTCCAGAGGAGAACATAGCCTGACTGACACTTTGATTGCAGCCCTATAGAATCTTGAGGAGAGGACTTACCTAAGTGGTACCCAGACTCCTGGTCCACGGGAACTGTGAAATGATAAATATTTTATGTTTTAAGCTGCTAATTTTGTAGCAATTTGTTACACAGAAATAGATAACTAGCACTGCCCTCCCCCTCCACCCTCTAGCCCTGAGTTTCTTACTCAGTAGACCTGGTACAAGAATTTGTACTTATAAGAAGTTTCCAAGGGTCAGTGATGCTGCTGGTCCAGGGGCTACACTTTAAGAATCAGGTCCTAGATGTAGAGAATCACATTATATACTGCTTGTTCTCCCTGTACTCTCAAGTTTCCCTCCTCTGCCTAGAATCATCCCCCAGGCTCCTTTTGGATTAACTTCTGATCTCTCTTTAGATAAACTCATAGCTATCTTTCAGTTTAAGTGTTACTTGTTCAGCAAAGCCTTCTCCCACCTCAGCCTGGATAACGAGTCTTTGTTACACACTGACTAAAAGCATGGGCACTGAAATCTACCTGCCTGGGTTTGAATTTCAGCTCTGCCACTTACTAGCTGTAAAACCATGGGCAAATTTATTAACCTTTCTATGTCTCCATTTCCTCAACACTAAAGTGATAAGCACAGGTTACTTCATAAAACTAGGAAAGTTAATATCTTCCATGTTAATTGAGAGTTAAAACTCTCCTAGGTTACTCCATCCACCTAGGAGAGTCAAATAAGGTAAGTGCATGGTACTATGCCTGGTAAGTTCTCAGTAAATGGTGGTGGTGGTGTTTGCCTTTTGCGTTGATGTTACTCTTGTGATCTCTCATAGACTCATTTACCTCACTGCTTAGAATTCTGCATTTGTTAATGTGAATGCTTATCTCACTTTCTAGATGATAAATTCCATGAGAATGAGAACCATGCCCACTCTTGCTTCTTATGTTAGCCCCAGCACTTGGTGCAGTATCTGGCAGAACAGAAATAGTAAAAAATTACAATATGTATTTGACGAATGAATGAATACTGCCAGGGCTAGAGCCACACTCTGGAGGCCTATTCCCAGATCATTATGCATTCTTTCCATCTGGTTGGAATGCACTTTCCTCTGTATTTAGTCCCTGAATGTACTCATCCTTTTTCCCTGCTCTTCAATCGTGGTGAGATCTTATGGAAAGTCTGTTAGGTTGGTCTTTGGTCTGGGATTGCAGTTGCCTCTATACTATAGTTTGTTTTTGCCATGGAACATAGAGGAGAGATGGTCTTGGATAATTGTACTTCCGTGAAACACTTAAACATCTTTGCTTTTTGCTTTTCGAGATTTTCCTTCTTACTTTAATATCTTTCCAAATTTGTAACAACTACCAGATGTTAATAGGACATCATTGCTCTAAATCAAACTATATTAGTTTCTCTCTGAGATGAAGAAGGGTGTATCCAGAACTCAGCTACTCTTTGTCAGGCTGGTCAGAGTTTGGGAAAATACATTATGACACAGCTCTCTGCAGAGGGCAGAAAAGGAGCTCAGTTCCATTCTTGATTCCAAATAGATAAATGTGTTTTTGTATTTTTTTTTTAATTTTTTTTTCACTTTCTCCCATGAGCAGCAAAAGAGGCAGCTCGGAGCACTAGTCTGCAGGGTTCTCTGGAGATGTTTTCCCTCCCTACCCCATTTCATTAACCTTTCTTCTGAAACTACTTTTGAATGTCTGGGTTTAATTAAGAGATTTTGCATGCAGTATGGAAAGAGCCCATCTCTCCTTTTGGCTTATTCCTTTATCTGATTTGGGTTGAACATATACTTTTTTAAGAATTAGTTATAATTGCTTTTGACAAAAGAAATAGCTCTTTTTTATGTCTGCAAATCCTTAATGCTGGCTTATATGCAACTAATGATGATAGCCATCGGCATAATCAGTTCTAATGGTCTCTACTGTCTTCCTAGCTTTGCATACAGGAATGTAATTCAAATTTCAGAAAGGCTGGGGCTGAATGGCTCTTTGTTCTGCATTTAAAATATTATTGCAGTGTTCACCGGAAACAGGTCTGTTGTTGCAAACTGGATCTGAGTCTCAACTTTACATTGCAGCTCTGGGAACATGGGTAGATTCTTTAGTTCTCTTAGGCTGTCTCCTCACCTTTCAGATAACAACGTCCTGAGAAGTGGAGCTATCAAAAGACATTGTGTATGAAAGGATTTTGTATGCTGTAAAGTGGTGGGGTTTTTTTGTTTGTTTGCTTTTTGTTTTGTTTTGTTTGTTGTTGTTGTTGCTTTTACCTAGAAGCGATTATTATTTCTAATTCAAATCATCCTCCCAAAGATTTTTTTTTTAATTTCTTTGGATGTTGCATCGAGGGAAAAAAGCTCAATTTTTATCCTGATTTTTAAAAAAGTAGACAGTAAAATCTCACAATTGGTTAGCATTTGCAGTTTATAAAGCATTCATAGAATTCATAAAACGTTTTCTCACACATTAACCTGTTCCCAGTCTTCTGGAGGAAAGAGGATGCTGATCTTGCTAGTCAGCTTGATGTATCTATTTCATTTTACCCAGAAACCTTACAAGATAGCTAAAATTAGCTTCACTTTTTAGATACTAAAACTTAGGGTCAAGCTTCCAAGGTCATATGGTTTCAACTCCCATCTTTATAATTCATCATTTCCTTGACCTTGGTGGCATAATTCTCTTCTGTGAAGAGGATTGTAAATAAAACAGTTAGGGACCTTGAGTTTGCCTAGAGGACCATTATCAAAATTCTTCTTTCAGATCTTAATGTTTCCCTATGTTAGCAGAGAAACATGGGATTAGGAAGGACATTTAATGATTGATTCCTCTACTTAGATCTCAAGAAAGGCCATTGTAACCACACCAAAGATTTAGCGCTCAAATACTCTAGCTTAGTGACTCTCAACTAGTGCCAATTCTCCCTTCCTCCTGTCCCTAAGGGACGTTGGCCTATATCTGGAGTCATTTATTTGCCACAACTGGCCAGGTACTATGGGTGTCTAATGGATAGAGACCAGAGATGCTGCAAAACATACTGCAATACACAGGAGAGCCCCACCTTTCACGGCAAAGAATTGTTAAGTCCCAACATATTAATAGTGCTGAGCTGAGAAACCTTGTTGGAAGAATCAGGAAGGCTTCCTGGAGAATGGGGAATACTACAACTGGGATTTTGAAGATAATTTAAAATTCTCCAAGCAGAAAATGGAAGGAAAAGGCATTCCGGACAAAGTGTATGGCATTTGCAAAAGTACAGAGGCCTGAAATAGTGCTGTATATGTAGGAATTTCTGGGCTCTTCGGCATTGCTGTAGCATTTCTGGGAGGAGCAGTAGGGGGATGACATTAGAGAAATGTGTTGAGTTTCTTTTCTCCAACAGTAATTCACATTAAGAGTAGAATTGTAAATTCATTTTGTTGCTGAGGATAATTCTTTCTGCTAGACAACCTGTGACCATTGTCATTAGTTCTTAAGAGAATCATGCAGACTACTCTTGATCGATGATACAGGCAGGTAGCCTGGCCATGACTCTTGACAGACCTGTGCTTATTTTCTTTCAGTGGGCTCCTGTAAGGATTGAACCACAGGAAGGTGATGTACCACCCTGAGCTGAATACTTCCTCACTAGCTTTTTTTGTATCCACAGCCCCTGTATCCATCTGCGTGGTCTATACTCCAAAGTAGTTTGATGGGGCAGCATGCAGAAGTGGTACTCAGTGTGTTCTTATGCAGTAATATAGTGGTACTCAGTGTATTCTTATGCAGTAATTGCTCTCCAGCCAAAGCAAATTTCTAGACCTAGGTGATTCTGAACTAATTTATAATTATATATGTACTCCTATTACAGAAGATTGTACTCCTTTGTGTTTTAACACAGCTTCAATTTGGTTAAAATGATCCTATTTAATGAGTGCTATTCATCAGCTATATATATATTTCCATCCATCCATCCATGCTCACTAACCTTGGTTTCAGTTTTAGTCCTGGCTTTGGCATTTGCTTGCTGTTTGACTTCTGGCAAATGCTTTAACCTGTCTAAGATGCAATTTCCACATGTTTAAAAAGGAGATCATAACAATTAGCAAGGTTGTATTCTGTATCAGAGATAATATGTGAATACTCTAAAACAGTGATATATTAATAGTAGTAGATTTGCTAAATAAATGGTAGTTTTATTATTATTGCTACTATGACAATGATGATGACAGTGTGCAGAGCATTTTAATCTATGGTTTGGAAAATAGGAAGGTTGATAAATGCCTTCCTGTCTTTTGGAGTTCATACTGGGAGCTTCCCCTCTCCAGCCCACCATAATTGATATCACATGGTACCAGCATCTTAATCTGGTACCAACCCTGTGGCGGCAACAGAAAGCCTGAGCTTTGTGACCTTGGGTAGGTTATTTAACTTCTCTGAGCATCACCTGGTAATTTGCGAGAATTAAATGAAATAAAACATTTAAAATTCTTGGCACTCATTAGATGCTGATCAAATGCTGGTTCCCTTCTCCCTGAGGCAGTCATCATCAAGATGTTCTGTGGGTTTCACTGCTGGCAAAAACAAATGAGGTTAAATAAAAGTCAAAGGTGAAAATAAGGGGAGTTAACAGAGTTTCTGTTTTGTTTTGTTTTGTTTTCTTTACATTTTCTACAATTTACAGAGATTCTTCTCTCCCTCAAACTTAAGTAGATTTCAAATGACTTATCATTCTCAAGGTGAAATTTATTTTTATGCTTTCTTCTCTAAGTCTAGCCAAGGTGTTTCTCATAGATGGGTTTGACCTTTGATGGAGATGTCTCAAACCTGCCTGTACCATTCTCCAGAAACGAATATTCTTTCCCAAATCCTAGCTTGAGTTCTCAGAATTTCTCCTCCAGCTAAGTCACTTCTGCCCTGGCCTCTTGGAGTTTGTTTGCATTAGACCCTCATATAGTGGGCAGAAGTTTCCTCCCTATGCCCAGAGCTCTTGCCTTTTGGCTGTTGGCCTTACTCTGAGCTGCAGACACTGGCTCCTTACTGGTGGTGTTCCTGCCTTAAGTCCTTAGAGTTCCCCTGGCCTGGACTGAACTCTGCCTAGAGCTCAGGTCTCTTAAACAAGCTTCCTCTCAATCTTTTATTATTTTCGCAGACACCTACATGGCTTGCTGTGCTTTGAATATGCTAACACTTCACTCATGCTGACTGGATGGGTCTTCCATACTCAAGGATGGGCTTGCATGTTCCTTCTAGGCCTCAACTGGGAGGACTTCGCTTCCTCCCATGTGTCACATAGCACTTGTAATACCTACAGTGTGTGTCCCTAGAAAGATTTTTGAGTTCCTAGGCCACAGGAGCTATGAAGTGTCAATCTTCACTGAATCCTTTAGGATGTGGCCTAGTGCTTATAATTAAGGAGACAGAGAAGGAAGCAAAAGGGACTAACAGACATGCTGAAGGCTAGTGGTAACAATGCAACATGAGTTGATGGCTCAAACTTCATTCTGTTAGTACCCCTGGGAATGAACCACATGGGAAGTGAAGACACTAGGAGATACAGGAGTTTCTCAGGCTGAACAGGAATCAGCAGTGGGCTGTGAGAATGACCTAGTGGAATGAGCAGGAGCTACACAGACCTGGGACAAATCTTAATTCTGCAATTTAACAGCTGTATGATCTCATGCAAATTGAGTAAGTTATCTGATTCTTTTTTTTTTTTTTTTTTTTGGTAAAAATGTGGTGTATTGGTTTGTTTTCACACTGCTATAAAGAAATATTTGAGACTGACAGGAGAGAGAGAGTGAGTGCAGGGGAAATCTGTTATTTTTTAAACCATCAGATCTCATTGAGAACTCTCTCACTATCACGAGAACAACAGGAAGGAAACTGCCCCCATGCTCCAACCACCTCACACCAGGGTCCCTCCCTCAAGACATGGGGATTACAATCCCAGATGAGATTTGGGTGGGGACACACAGCCAAACCATATCATGTGGCTACTATCATCTACTTAGGGATAATGCATTTGGCTCATAATAGTCACTTGATAAAATATTATTATTGTTAATTTTGGAATGGAGGATGTACATACCCACGTATGTGAGTGACTTTCACGTTATCTCCTGCATGTAAGTATTACATTGTCTGAGTACACTATAGCTTCTACTTTTATAACTGTGATCACCGTGTAATAAACTACATGTAACAAACGTAGTGTGTCAATCACTGTGTGGGTACTTTCTATACATCTTCTTATTTAATTTTGAATAACTGTAGCATAAGAGTTTCTGTTATCATACATATTATAGAGATGAGGAACTTATTACAATATTTAGGTGACTTGCCCAATATTTCTCATAATTAATAATTGGGATTTATAGCCAAGCCAGCCTGTTGCATAACCTGCCCTCCTTGCCAGTATCCTAAATGCTGCTTCCAGTGTTGTCAGGAAACACTTAACAGAACATGTGGAAAATGCGATTCCTACCTTATAAAAGTCCCCAGTATTGACCATCAGGAATGGTTCATAAGACCAGATAATCTCAACACATTAATAACCCTAATAAATGAATTATTTGCTTGAATAATGAGATCACTGAACATTATATAGGGACAGCAGGAAAACTGATTTAGGAAATGAATTTTTGATATTCTTCTTTAAAATACTCAGGTTAGCAGATATACATAATGATTTGGAATAGAAAGAAAATCAACAACAATGTAGCATGTTTTTTACTTTCTGCTAGTCCATAATCTTCTCAAGGATATGCAGCATCTTCTGTTTAATAATAAATTATTGTGTTTGCCTAGCAAATTATACATTTCAAAGAGCTTTTGTAAACTTGTCTTGTTTGATCCACATAGCAAAGCAGTGAGGTAGACAGAGCAAGAGACAGTATTCTTTATAAGTAGATGAAATGGCTGAGGTTCTTAGCAGAGGTTAGTTATCCAAGGTCACACAGTTAATTAGTGACAGAGCTGGGGCTGAAATCCAGGTCTCTCTGCCCAGCGTGCATCTCCCAAATGCCTAGTTCAGTGGGATTGGACAGATGCAACAATTTGTGTACAATGAAGTGTTCAACAAATGTTGACTGGCTTGTTTGGCTCAAAACAATTGAAGATATTTTTCACTATGATTTTCATTGTTTCTCTAAAGTGGTTTAGGAGCACATTATCTCTGGTTTGCTGGTGTGGAGGAGAGAAGCAGAAAGCAACCATTGATCAGGTTTAAAAATTGTTTACTGAGACACCTACAAAGTTTTCAGAGGAGAGAAGTTTGCTGTTTCAATCACTGACACACAGACTATCCTGTCTTCAGTCATAGCTGGGAATAATCTCCCTGTACCTGGTAAAATGGAGTTCAGCTTTACATTGTAGAGAACACCCATCCAACTCCAGTGATTTCTGAGACATAACATCCAATAGAAGATCCTCAGAGAGTAATAACACTATGTACACAGTGTACTGTTTTTTCAGACCCTTGATAGAGTAATTTAACAGAGCTGTGTAGTATGAGCTGCATGGGCTGAAGATGATTTTGATTCTTAGTTCTCAGCTATTTGAACCCAAATCAGCTGGTTTAAATCAGAGTTGAAGAGACATTTCCAAGTGTTAGCTATCTATTTTGGTAATCTGCAAAATCTTTACTAGACATGCATTTTCTCTAGTGTTGATCCATCCAAAAGATGAGCACAACCAATTATCAGTGCGTAAATTTGGAGACTGTTGATTGATTAAATCTGTTGTGTGCATATGGGTGAGGGCTTCAGTTAGGGTCACTTGGTCAGCACATAACCACTCTTTCAACCCTCTTACCTACCGAATGGACAATTAGTACAAGCTGCTGGGTTTCGTAACATATGTAGCCTTTTGCTTAAAGAGTATTCAGGCTGAATGGAGATTTTGCTGAATTCTACCCTAAGTGTCTGATACATAACAGTCAGTAAATATTTCTTGCATAAATATAATGTAGTGTCATAAACCTTCTCCATCTGTGCCCCCTGCCTCTCCACCGCACCCTCTGCTGTTCCCTCTCACCACTTCTAACCTGGGACCACACTTTCTGTTGCTTCTTAGAAGATATCTTCTTCTATAGTCCCCTCTCTTGCCTGGTGATCTTATTCATCCTAGGAACCCAGATTACATTTTCTTCCTCTGTGGGGCATTCTATGATGCATGCCCAAATGAGAGTTCACAGTGACCCCCATGTACCTCTCCTCCCCCTGCACTTATTGTCACATGTCTGGGGTGGGGTGGCTCTATGTGCTGGGTTGTAACCATGACTACAGTGAGCCTCTGTTTAATTCTCACTTGTAATTCTGTCTCTAGGGTAGTGATGGGCACACTGTGGACACTTACTAATTCCTTGTTGGGTTGAAGGAAGGAAGGAATTCTGCCTGCAGCCCCACAGTGTTAGATTTGCAAATCACTTTAGGAAAGGAGGAAAGGGGTTATGTTTTATAATATGAGAATTGAGTTGTAAGAGACTCTCTGGTTTGGTTGGAGAGTGCCAGAAGAGGCACTGAAGGCAACACCCCAAACCTTGGAAGAGTTAAAGATTCTGGCTTTCATTCACTGCAATGATCCTAAACATGACTCCCATGCTATTTCCACTTTACAAGCTTCACAATGATGACTTTAACACTCAGTGCATCACAGGCTGGCCCTTGTTTGGCCTCCTCACTTGGATCAAGGGTATTTCGAATGGAACCTGACTTAGGTGATGCTATTCAGCAACATTTGTCTGGGGTTTGTCTGGAATTCTATAGCCTAGATTAGGTCTCTCTGGTACTAGTTTCTATAGACGCCTGGGCTTCCCCTTCCATACCTAATTTAGTGCCCAGTTAGTGTCAGATTTCCCCCGTCTGCTGTCCCCTTAGTCTTTCATGGCACCAGAAAAGGGATCACAACCCCCTTTCTGCTGCCTGGTACTCAAGTTCTGAGCCCTTTTTGTTAGATAACGAGTTTGTATCAAGAGGGTTACTTTTACAGATAATATACAAATTCAAGTTAATGTCTGTGTATTTTAAATGCCACCAACGGATGCGTAATGTAGAGCTCTTGGTTGGAAAAAATAATATTTTTTTGTGGAAAACTCTACACAAATAGAAGCTGAAGTTGATGCAGTTCTTACACATACATTTCTCTTTTAATTTTCTTGACTCCCTTGTGAGGTATCATTCTCATCTCCATCTTATAAAGAAGGAAACTGAGGCTGTGAGAAATGTAATAGTTGGCTAGAGGTCACACAGCTACTTAATGAGAGTCACAACTTGACCCAAGTCTGTCTCCAGATTTGTGATATGACATCATCTGACAATTATTGAGGTGACACAGTTTAAATTGGTCAGAAGCTATCTATCAATAGGACAAGGATACTATATAAAGGAATACAGCTTGTGGTCAATTTTGTAAGGTCTCACTTAAAAGCAAATTTGGAGGAGAGAGGGCTTTTCTAAGTCTCTTCTCTCTAGAGCCCAGCAATTAGATGGAGCTTCGGATGAGGTGGTTTGCAATCTTTAATATCAGTAGCATACTTCTTGCGGAGACTTTTCTGCAAGCGAAACAGGCATAAACACAAGAGAATCCGGTTTTCAGATCCCTTTTAATACCTTTTATGTTGACTCAACAGATGTTTACGATAGTCTTTGTTGTTGCAAGTTCACATGCTGAAGCCTGGGGGTAGAGCGGTGTGGCAGGGACAGATGGAACTGCTCCTACCCTCAAAGAACTGACCATCTAATGTTTTACTCACTCTTACTCTCTTGCTCTTATTTTTTTTTCCACAAATGGGACTTTTTATCTGCCACTATTAAAAGTCTGAACTTTAAAAAGATTTTTGAACTGGTGATGCGTATCCATCAGCTCATTCAACTTAGCACTTTTCTCATTCCCAGTAGCTTTTCCAGAACTTCTGCCTTCGCCATGAAGCTCCATGAGTTTTCCCAATTCAAACTTGGGCTTCTTCAGCATTTTCACTTTTCTGACAAAGACATCGTGAAGAGGATAAATGGATCGGCAAACCTTTTCTTTGTCTTTTCTGATGCTGTCTAGAATCCATTTATTGACCACTTCTTTCAAATGATTTGTCTGTACCTCTCAGGTCATGACTTCTTTCAAATTTGGTGGACCTGTTGGTGCTGAGTGTAAGAGGTTCTCTGTCTCTGGTACCTGACCATTGCACATTTTTAGTAAAACTGACACAGAAATACCATCTATAGTTTCAACAGCAACATGAGCTTCAATAAAGATCTGCCACTTTTTGACCATGAAACACATTTTGTCATAGGTAAGATTCATGTCATGGAAGTTTTCAGGCAGTTTTTGCCCTGAACATCTTTAGTAATTGGCTTGAATTTTCTGGATGCAATTTCATCACTCTACACATCACCACGATTCACCTCAATCAGTCCACCCTTGAAGCCATTAGTTACAAAATCGGTTCCATGAGTCCCTGTGACCAGTGCCTTTCCAATATTTCTTATATTGAACACAGCAGGTACTTTTACATTATACCAATATATCATAGAAAATGAATCAACCACTTTCTTCTCGGTTCCCTTTTTGCCACTTTTTGTACAGCACTTGTGCTTGCTAACCGTCATGGTGCTGCTCAGAGAACCAAAAGGCTATCTTTCTCTTAAAAATAACCTTAACCTCCCTGTGTTTATAGAGACGTAAACTGTGCTATTCCTTTTTTCAATTTTATTTTTTGTTATGTGTTATTTTGGTATCATTCATTTTGCAAACATTTATTGAAGACCTACTCTGCACCCTACCTTGTGTTGGGTGCTGTTGATACAAAGGCAGTTAGTACACAACCTCTGACCTTGAGTAAATATGTTAAAAGGGAAGAGAATGGTAAGTGCTTTATTAATGGTACACAAAATTTGTTTTGGAAATACAGTGGATGAAGTGACTAACTCTGCTAAGGAGAGGCAGGAAAGAAATTGGGAAAGTCTCTTTCCATGGTGTGGGCTGGCTCAATTGTCTAAGTTCATTTCCTAAATGCTGGCTTGGAACCATGTATTTTATTATATAAAGTGCAACTGCCATTTACTATTTAAAGATTAATTAAAAGTGATAACTGAATGAAATCTTAAATAATAGTACCCAGTAGAGTATACCTCTAGTATTCATGGATTTAACATCAATGATTTTGATTATTCAAGAACTACTTTGTAGGTGTTGACATAGGCAGTCCTAATTTTGCTGAGAATCTAATTTTTATCATCTGGTTTCGGGATGCTGCATGGAAGCAAAAAAATTTGCAGAGACCGTGAGTCTAACTGACTGCCCAGCATCCACATCTGAGCTTGGCTGTATTGTTCATAGTGTCATCTTGAGTCATCTTCTGTGTGCACAAAGTCTTGATTTAGTATGTGTGTGTTTGTGTGTATGTGTGTGTGTGTGTGAAAAGTCACCATGATTTGAAAGAATAAACCCTCAAAAACTTACAAAGTCAGTTAGTTAGCTGGTGTTGGAAGTAGATGCACAAGAAGTGTGACTTCTCTCAGAAAAGTGATAGAATAGAGCCAGAAGAGACTGTGACAACTTCAGAGCTTGGAGTATTAGTTCTCAGGATATCCATTCCCTTTACAAATGTCAGGGGTCTGATACCATAGAAATTTCTGATGTTCAGATTGGGACTGAAGTCTAAGCAATATGCTAGTGATAGTAGGGGTAAATAATGTAAAATTTAAAATGTTTTCATGCCTCCTTGAGGTTTTACATTCTCCACTGGATCTGTAGACTGAGAAAATGCCTGTCATGTAGTAGATGCTTAATGAATATTTGTTGACTAAAATTTAGAAGGCTAGGCTCATTGACATTAAAATGCTAAGACCTGTCACACATATCATGTATTTATTTTTCCCTTTAAGGATGAATTCCAAAAGAGTTGTATTGGACCATACAGTATTAAATTAGATTATGTTATTATGTAATTTAATTTAATCTCAGATATGGTCATAGATAATCTATAAGGTGCTTTTATGATCTATAAGGTATTTTTTTCTTCTAGGAATGGTTTTGTGTTGGAGATTTAAAATACCTGTATTTATCAGGACAAGATTGATGCTCTAAAATGCTGGCTAACATACTTAGGCTGATTGTAAAAGAAATTTGAAGGAGGAAAAATACGATGAAATGTTTCAAAATAGTGACATCTATTAACTCACATCAGTGCCTAATGTGCATTTTTCCTTTATATATTTCTATCTCTCTCCGGAAACATCCTTCTTGGAAGTTTTCCCCTTATCAGAACAAAGTGCTAAGAGGTAATTTTTTTCAAGTCAGATGTGACAGAACACACATCAGCATTCAGGAATGAGGCTTTTGCAATAGGTAATAGTGTAATCGGTTTTGCCAGCAGCAGAATGTACAATCCTATTAGAGTTGTGGAAAAGGGAAAGTATCACCTTAATTTACCTCCAGGCAATAGAGCAATAACTTGAGGTGCCTAGGGCTGCTGTGTAAAGATACTTTAATCACCTAGTAAAAACAGTTTTAGTCTACTGCCTATTTTAGATGAAGGAAGACTCTCCTAAGTTAATAAATGAATTTTATCCAGCATACAGTCTGGCAATCATGATATGCTATTTTTAATCTTTTTCAACATTAAATCTGTTAAAGAAATTTAGCAGGTTACAATGAGATCAATTTCCCCCTTACATTCCCTATGTTCATTGCAGAAAAATTGGATGACAGCTTTTGGATGAGAGACTGATAGTGCACAAGAAGGAACTGCTCCAAAATTAAGGGAAGTCAGAGTTTCATTCCACAAGCTTCAGATAGAAGCTGCTTCCTATTGTCTTGTACCTTTGGGACTGAACTCATTATAGTAACCATCAAACTAGAAAGTCTTCAGCTGAGGGTATTTCTCATGTTTGCTTTTCTGGCTGTATGGGGAATGTGATCTTTAATTAGTTCAGGTTGTAAAATATTGCAGAGAATTTCCCAGGCACACTTTGCTTTGTGGTCTAGGTCAGCAAATGCAATTCTGTTTTAATTGTGGCTGAGCTATTGTCTTAGACTGGTATTCCTAGAGTGCCTTTTACCAATTAATGGTAATATACTACTGGGAAATCACGTTGCCTTGTGGAAGCCTGTAAATAGCAAAGCCCTAATAGGCTGTCTATTAATAGCAATACAGAGTCAGAGACCTAATGCCATTAAATGGCGGTATTCATGTGTGAAAGCCATCTAGTAACTACTTTAAGGAATTTCAACAATCATTTGTGTGTGTGGGAAGTGCATGTGTGTGGGGAAGTGTATTCATGTGCGCATGCCTGTTTTCCTCCTGTCTTTCTCTCTTCTTTGTCTTTTTGTCGGACTTTTCTCTAATATGAATTTCCATTTTCTGTCAACTCTTTATGATAGATTGGGTTCAGGGAAGCAACATGTGCCAGTCGTTGCCTTTGAACCTGTACTTCAGATGTGTGGCATTTTATTTTCTCTCCTGCCTCTTGGCTTATCATCAATTCTAGCAGTGAATTTTGACATGTGCAAATTAATAATCATTCAGTCCAAATGAATACAGTGACCTCTGTGCCCACATGATGTACTAAAAGGAGAAGGATGCCGTGCTCATGAACTCGAGGAGTTCGCAATTTAATGAGAGAAGCAAAAATGCATGCTCGTGTATGTGTGTGTATTTCCACCTGTCTCTAATAGGCTGTCAAGTTATAATAGTTTAATGTAATCACATGCTTTTTACATTTGTATGTGATAGACTCCTGAGAATAATAGTTAATTTTATAAAAGAATTAAAAATTGAAGTGACCTGTCTAGTTTGGAAAGCTGGGCCAGAAGCAAGGCAAGAAAAAAAATATAGGAATAAACATAAATCTTTCACTGTAGAAATGCAGGGTGGAGGATGGCCTAGCAGTTCATTTGAAAAATGCCTTGATGTTTTAGATGACCATAACCTGAAGATGAAGCAGGGCGTAGGGTAGTTTGTTCCTATGAAGTCTAAAGCAGTCTCTGAGGACAGTGATAGACAAGTGTGGGTTTTAGATGAACCAGTTCTCAGGATCTGGTTCTTTGTTCTGAGCAGGTCAATGCATCAGGAGTATTGCACTAGAAGATATTTTCACTCTGAATAACATGTAGGAGGAGATGCACAGCACTGAGGAATGGATGGGTAACAGGCATCTTATAAGAGTGATGTCCAAAGACAACTAGCAATATTGAAACCAGAGGAGGAAAGGCAGAGAGAAGATAGATTCACTTAGTGTTTTAAGACATGTGAAGCAGAAAAGGCTGAATCCCTGTTCTGTGCTGTTTCAATGGGTGGAAAGTGTAGGCAGGCAAATATATGAACAGGATATGAAAAAATATCTTCCTAACAATTGCAACTATTGCTGGAATGACAAGGCTTGGTAAGTAGTGAGCTCAAGACTATCGGCCTTTCACCCAGACCAAAAGGATGCTAAGCATTGAGGCTTTCCATAGATGGACATTTGTATTTGATCATCATGATGTACCTACTGTACTGAGGTTCTCAAGATGTGCCAAATGAACATGAATGCAAATCCTGCTTCTATCATTTATGTGATTAACCTTTTCAAGGTTACTAAAACTTTAAAACCTGTTTCCTCATTTCTAAAATGGGTTTAATATAATGCCTGTATGTACAGTGAAGTAAACACTCACAGAAAGGTAGCCTATTGCTCTAATTTTATTACAGTACCTATTTGACCTTCTTGGCTTTAGTCTGAGAAGTGAACTTAATTAAGACTAGCTGGTGCAGTCCTGAGGGAAGGCTCAGTTCACAGTCCCTTGGTGTTGTTAGGGTTCCATTTTTCAGTTGAGCGTGAAGAGACTGCTAGCAGTTTCAGAGTGTGGCAACAAGAAAATTTCCATCGACTTTGCTTACTTGTGTCTATCGATTTTGGAAAATAATGTTTGATTCTTGCATTTTAATAAAAACCCGATTATAATACACACATTGCCTTATGCAAAAAAGTAGTAGTCATTTGAAAATAGTAATATTAGCAGCTATGAATAGTAATATTTAAAGAGTTCTTATTATGTGCCAGGCACTGTGCTAACCAGTTTACATAGTAAATAGTGTTTACTATCATTATTATTGTAACAGGTGGATTAAATGCATTATATTCTTTAAGTCTGAAGCAACTTTATGAGATAGTATTCTTATTTTATAGGTAAGGAAACAGGTACCTAGAAGAAGTTGTTACTTCCACAAGGGCATATCACTAATAAATGAAATAAATAAAATTAGGATGTTTCAGCTGAACTCTCATTGTGCCGCCTGACTCTAAAATCAATCTCTCAAATCTCTCTTTCTTTTGTTCTCACACAAACATAAGTTTTAAAAATCACTGTTTATTCTTAATACAGACAACACACTCTGATTTAATCATTTTATTTAAAAATGCATGTGTCAGATCTATTACATTGATTCCCTATCTTAAGTGATCATTACTAATTATAATTTAAAAAATAATGCACACTTGTTTCACTTTGTTCCTGTGGGAATACAAAGTTCTCTATGCTTTAGATGGATTATGATTCTCACATATGTAAAGGGATTTGTTTAGTGCTCTTTTGAGGTAGTCCCATGAAGCAGTGTCATTTTATAGTGGCAGAGGTTATGGTGAAGGAGAGGCACACTTTATGAATCACATTGTCCAAATAAATTACTGCTGTCATCTGAATTCAAAGAGATATATTGTTCCAAATCAGAGCCCTAAGTGACTTGAACATTTCCATCAGAGATTGTGAATTATTATGTAATGGAAACTAAATAGTTGTAGTTTTTCACTTTAGAACAGCCGTAACTGTCAGGTCCACATCATATGCCAAAGACAAGTTGTGCCATGGAAAATACAATGTGAGAGCCAGAAGACCACGCGGATTCCATGAATGAGCCAGACTTCTTGGGAGGTCAGTACTCAGACCTGGGCTTTAAGGAGCAGGTCTAATTTGTTTTAGTGATTTTTTCCACCCATCTTTTTTCGATGGTTCCTAGCTACTACTATGCCTGTTTGTTTAAGTAGCATTTGAAACCTCTCTGGTCTCTGCTCAGAGCTCAACTTTGATAGCAGAAACAGAAGGAAGGGTTTCCAAAAGACCATTGGCCCTGAACAACTGTTAGTTAGGAGTTTAATATTGGTTCTCTGCAGGAAACATGCAAATGACTGATTACCCACTAAAAATAAAGGCTTTTATAGCTGATTTTAAAATCCTATTTGGCTATGTCTTTGAAACACTCTTTAATTGCTTATGAATATATTATATTTTTGCCTCCTTTTCCTTGTTATAATTTCTCTTTCTACAAGAATAGCTATCTTGGTGGAATTTATTGATTTCCCCAACAAGATTTACCTGTTAGCATTTTCTCTGGCAGGACATTCTTGTGATTGGCTGCAGTTCAGGAATGTTTCCCTTTCATTTGGTACACATTTGCCTAGTGATTATGTGTATCAGATACTCGGAGGACAGAAGATGAATAAGATATCACTCTCCTGTAAAACACTCATTCAATCGTCAGACGTAGAAAACTGCAGGATTGTGTATTAAATGCCAAAATAAGGGTAGGTTATAAGTATGGTGGTGAAATAAGCGCATGTCTGTTTTGGAATTAATGATTTCATAAAGAAGGAAGTGTTCAGTTTGTGTCTTAAAGTGTGTGTATTGAGGGGTGGGGAGATAGGTGGTTATTTCAGGCAGAACAATGCAAAGCACTTTGGAAACATTCAGACAGTTCTGACGTATCTGGAGTAGACAGGTGGATGGAGCAGTGAGTGGAGGGAGATGAGGTGGGACAGAAGAGAGGAAAGATCCTAAAGGTGGCTGTGTGTGCCTGCTAGAGACTGTCTAGGCCTGCCTGCTACGTCCTTTGGACCAATTCTTGATGCTGATGCACCCATCAGATCATGTACGATCCAACTTTTTCTGATTAAGGGCTCTTTAACTTCTGCTGGGGAGAATGGTTCTGACTGATGCTGCTTCCACAATTGTTGTAGGACTTCTTTGGACTTTCCTGGACTGACCAGGTATTACACTTGATTCCTGACTGTGGGTGTCTGTTTCCATCTCTGGTCTCAGAGTCTGGCTGTGCAGAAGATGCATTTTGGAGGAGCTGAAGCTGAAAGTGCCAGTGTGGTGATGGTGTGCATCACTGCCCTCTCTGGGATACCTCTGCAGCAGAGCGAGGTTACAGAGCTGCATCTGCTGCAGCTTTCTGTGAGTTGTGTGAAAAGGCTGTGCCAACCAGTGAGGAGCTTACATTTTCTCAGGTGGGATTCCTACTATTTTAATTAAATATTGCTTTTAGCAGCTCTTCCTGTTTCTACCCTCCTGGGACTAACTAGGTGTGTGTGTTTCTTTTTTCTTACAACTCATCACCACATATAGGACATTGTTAATAGATGTGATAAATGATAATAATTCTCTGCTGGACTCATCATACGCAGTCAGGAGTCAAAGTTCCACTGGAGGAAGAAACATCATTCACTCATTCAACAAATATTTATTGTTCGTGTACTATGTACAGTAACTGTCAAGCACTCTGTAGGTGCTGGAGTCCATGTTGAGTAAGACAGGAAGGATCCTCTCTGCCCTGGGGGATATTACAATCTGTCTAGTTGAGGGGATAACCATAAATGCCATAGTTAAGGTCACATGCAATGACATCTTCTCTGAAAGGCAGGACAGCACATCTGTGGCTACAGAGCATGCCTAAGATTTTGGGCAGGTAGCTGGTCAGAACTGACCTCAAAACCAAAAATTCTCCATGCAACACACAGTCCAGAATGGTCTCCTTGAACTCTAGGGCTGTTCCTAATTTCTCTTTTAACAGCACATTTTGCATTTTTGCAAACCTTTCTTTTGCAACCTCACGTAGGTAACTGGAATTTCACTTCTGCTGAACTCAAACTCTAGATATGTGAAGGGAAGAAGGGTGGTTATAGAATGGCCCCAGGATCCTCCTTTCTGGACACCTTTCCTCTTTTCTCTTTGCTGCTAGCTTTCCCTTATTGTCTGACCTAAATTGAGCCAAAAGCTACAAATACTGAGGGATACCTCCCCAATACCATTCTCATACATTTTTACTTCAGTGAGCCAGCTTCCCTTTGGATATTGGATATGTTATCAGTAATGTACGTACAATATAACTAGCATCATAATCCTTCATTTGAGCCATTCACACAATTTTTAAATAGTATGTTAATATAAGGTCAGAATATTTTTCATATTATCTTGAATTTTCACACCAGTCCAGATTTCACACTATTATTGCCTATTTCCAAGTTCCTAAGATAGTTGTTTCTGATTATATTCATGTTACCTGCTTCACATTATGAGCAGTGCTTAAATAAATATTCTCACAAAGGGGAAAAAATATCATGATTTTTCTTCCCTGTCTCAAAGAAACTGCATATCAATTTGTTCGCAAATCTCAATAATTTGTTCTAAAACTAACGTTGTATTGGTATTTACACAGCTTACAATCACTAAGCACATTTAAATATAGAAATTTTTAAAGAACTGTTCTATCTGCAACATAAAGGCAGTATGATAACAACAGACTAATATTAAAACAGCCTTCTCTTTTCTCCTTTTCCCTTCTCACTGCAAGTCAACATCTATGCATTTCGCAGATATTCAAGCTGTGTGCATGTGCACTCTGAATTCTGTTTTAAGGACTATAGATGAGAATTCTTTTGTTTTCTTGTCAAAGCCTGGTTTAACACAGTGAGTTAGTATTTGTCGATGTCTTGTCAGTGCCTCTGGTGCTGTTGACAGAGCAAGTGGGCACATTTCATCTCAATTACCAAAAGAAGATGAATACAAGGCGGGATGTGTGTGTCAGAGGTTAGAGCCATTTAATGGGATGAAATGCGAATGAAAATTGGAGAACAATCCAAGAAATCTATAGAAGATGAGAACTGGAGAAACTCAATTAGAGAAAACCATATACTTCCCTCCTTCTGGACCCTGGTTTCTTTGTGCTATTGTAGTTGCTTATTTGGTTATAAATAGGAAAGCAAAGAGTTTATTGTTTCCATTGCGAAGAAAAGGCAAGGTAGTTTTGAGGATTTCACTTATGAGCTCTGATGCTTTTATATGTATGTGTGTGTGTATATATATATGGGGGTGTATATACACACAAATATGTACACATATATACACATATGTGTACGTATTCATGTATATATACACTTATACATATATAGGGTGTATATATATACACACATCCTATATCTGTACATCCTATATTACATATACATATATGCACATATAGGAAAATTGGAGGAAATGTAGAGTATACATATATACACATGTGTACACATATATGCACACATGTGTGTACATATACATGTATACATACAGCATATACAAGTACATGTATATATACATATGTAGGATACATACACACACCCCCTATATGTATATACACACATATATACACATACACACCCATCCTGTATAACATATGTGTGTATGTATGTGTGTGTATATGCCCCTTATAATGCACACACACCCTGTGTGTGTTTGCATGTGTGTGTATACCCCCTATAACCGAATCAACCAAAAGTAATTACTGTACCAAACTATGACATTGGCTATGTGATTTTTGTCAACACTGGTCAAAGGAAAAGGCAGTTTGGTGAGATTTAACCTAAAAGGATGAAAGAAAATAGACATTCTGTAGGGCACTTTTCCTATCGTAAGCTTTTATAAACTTCTCATAATAAATGTAGTTATAAGTTTTTAAGTCACACAACCTACATAGTCGAAGGAAGAAACAATAATACAAAACTAAGACCCCAATCTGTCTTCCTTTGCTTGTTTTGTGTTTCACTTCCATTACCTAGAATGTGTTTTGCCAGGGCAGTAAATTTTGCTATTTTGGTCAAAGTTGTCTCTGTATCATACGTGCAGTTATCTTTGCAACCCCAGTAAAAATGCTTTCTTGGTAAACATCAAATCACCTGTGAAAGTCAGAGTGCATTCATTCACGTGAGAAAAGAATAAGTGAGCTATATGCTTTCATTATTTTATTGAGAAGTTACTGAAGGCTGTTACTTTATAAGGGGTAGCAAGTGTGAGATTTGTGTCAGGGTGGATGTAGCTTTACTTACGTTTTTCAGATTTTGATACAGAAGAAATGAAAAAAAAGTGTTCTTTTTGCCTTGGAGAAAAAGTTATCTGAAAAGGAAAATTTCCACAAAGTTTCAGCATAAAAGGAGAGAAGTTCAAGTCCATTTGTTACATGTTGAAGAGTATGTTTTGTCCTATCTGGCACTGCCCACAGAGGGAATACTTGGGCTTTTAAGAGTATGTGGGTGTGGGCATATGCTCCAAGCGTTTGCCCAAGTCATTTCACTTTAGGGAACCTTTTTTCCAAGTGTAACTTCTTGAAAGAGAAAAGGCTTTTCTAAGTGAAACTCAAATTCTCAGCCCAAATGCTTAGAGACCGCAGACACTCTTTGTGCTGAGTTACAGAGTCAGTATTAAATAAGTCTAAAAATTGGATTAAAGTATGGCTAATATCCGACAGCGCATCCACCTGAAAATGTTCTTGCTTGAAGAGCTGAAGGTTATGTTCTGAAATTTTATTTAAAAATCCCACAACACTTTTCAAAGCTGAAGAATTCTTTTGTGGACAAATTTTAATTTAAATTATGCCTCATGCAAAATCCTCAACAGAATTTTCAGCACCATCTTTCTATCAACATCAACATCAATGATATTTTATCTTGCTAAACATCGTGGAATTTTGTCCTTGAGTAAAATTATTAAAATACAAAAAGGAGCAGTTTAAGGATGTTGATTTAGGAGATCAGTTATTATCTCTCTACATGGTAAATTGTAGCATTTTTAATTTTTGTGTTTTTTTCCCCAACAAATAATGCAAATCTTATAACGATTTAATCAAAATGTGATCTGAAACTGCGGGTTAAAATATAATTGACACAATTTTTCTGAAAGGCAGTTTAGTCAAATGCATTTGAAAAATATGTATCTCTTTTGACCTGTCAATTCTACTTTTGTGAATTTATCCTAAAGAATAATTGAAAAAAGATAGGGATACAAGGTTATTCATCTAAACATGAGTTATATTAGTGAAAAATTTTAAAATGACCTAATAAGTGACCTCGTGAGAGTAGACTTCATTAAGTAAATGGTAACTATCACATGAATATTTCATGAATATATGTTTCATACGTATTTCAATATATTTATTGAGCGCCTCATGTATGTGTGCTAGACACTATTCTAGGGTATATGGCAGTGACGAAGCAGAGAACATTCTTACACATAGTTTACATTTTAATATGTTGTTGGGCTAGTAGGCAAGTGGACATCACTACAGTTATTAAAAGTGAGTCATAGAACTACAGTTGTTAATGTGGAAAGATGTTCCGTGTACAATGGTGAGGATATATTAAGGAATGGTAAAAACCACAGTTACTTTTGCACCTAAATAAAATTACAGATAAACATATTGCTTTGGGGTGAAAATAATGTAGAACAAAGGCAATGCAACAAGGACACCAACAGTTATTATCTCCGGACCATGAATGAGCACTTTGAAAAACACATTTATATTTCATATTTTCTTCTACAATGAAGTGTTGATTTTTTAAATGCAGAGATTCACCTAGTAATTAGTTTGAATGATCCAAAAGTTTCTGCTGTTCAAGAGATTGATCTATCATCTACCTATCTGCTTGTCTGTCTGTTTATCTATCCATGTATCTATCTCTGAAACAAGAATAGAAATAAACTTCAGCTTCTTTCAGATAGGTATTTCTTTGTTCACTGACCATTACCATCAGAAAATATTTCTAGATGTCTAACTAAAATCTGTTGTGCTGAAGTTTAAGTCCATTTCTTCTTCTCAAGAAATAGAATCCAGTGACCACCCTTCATGTTACAACCTCCACATTTTCAGTCACTTCACACAAGCCACATCTCGACCTCATTTCATATATTCTCGGAGGGTATTTTTTCCATTGCTCTAGGTTTCCACCTTCCTTTCTGGGAGTATGAATCTATACCATTGTGCTGTGTATGGTGGTTATGCAAATTAGCACATACCACACAAAGGATTTGAGGCTGGGAATCGTCTAAGTTATAGGAGAGAAAAAGAGAGTACAAGCTGTACATGTCATTCCCAGCTTGGTACTCTGTCAGCTTCCTGTCTTCAAGCTGTTGGTGCCTGGTGCCAACTACACAGACAAGAGTTTTTGTAGAGAGAACAGGTGTGTATTAGGAATCCTCTAAAAACAGGTCCTGAAAAGTTTACCTTGAAAACTTCAAGAAGCAAGTATGTGTTTTCTGAGCCTGCAGAACGTCATGGCCAAGGAGGCCTTTGAGCATGCAGCTACGTTTTAGAATTCCTGTGTCCCAAACAGACAAGGAGAGCTGTCCATTTTCATTAACTCCACATAAAAGCTTGAATTTAGCCTGAAGCCCTTTGCCTTAGTCTTCCTTGCAGCTCTCCAGCTTACAGCCTTGAGAAGTAACAGGCAATGAAGGAGGCTTGCATTTCGGGACATAATTGCTCTCAACAACTGTGTTGTGGGTTTTTCTTCTCCTTCTGCAAAGATGAAAGATGCCTAATCAATGGGCATCCTCATGAGGAGGAGGGAACAGAGTAGAACAAAAGTGTCCAGGGTGGATGCAAATCTGTGGATGAGAGCCCACCTAGAGTGCCTTGCTGGCGCTTTATCTGGGGGCCTGGAGGCACTGATTCTGGCAGCCTGCAGAATCTGTGGCAGCCTGCAGTGCCTGTGGGCAGGGCACCATATAAGTGCATGATAAAATCAGCTAATGCCTTCGTCAAACTATGTCTTTGCTTCTAGGCTTGAGGATATTATCATGATTCCATTTGCATTCTAGGTAGCAAAGGGAAAACCCAAAACGGCATAATTTTAAGAAAATTGTCTTATTACTTAGGGTAATTCACAGATGGAGAGTTGAAATTCAGAGTCTGTTAATTATCACTTCTTCATATACATTAGAGAAGTCTGAAATTGACTATAAGCTTTTTCTCTCCACACTTTATTTTGTCCGGTGATAACAGGATAACAAAATATCTAGTTGGCTCTTTTTTTTTTTTTCAAGTGCACGTATTCATAGGGGGAGCTTGTCTTTAAAGAACCAGACATTCCAACTTGCCTAAATTTACAAATGTTATGATGTTATTCTTCATTGACTCATTCCACATTTTTATAGTCTTCCAAATTTCTAGCCACCATCATAGGATAGAGAAAAGCAAAACAAAATGTTTCTTACTAGTGGGGAGCTCACAGTAGGAAGGTAGAGGGACAGAAATAAAGTGCTAAGATAAAAGGCAGGAGGGGTCAGCCCCCATCCTGGATGGCTGGCTGGGTGACAGTGCTCTTTGAATCCTCCTTGTGGGTTGAGGAGCGGAGGAGGCTGTTTGCGGAGATGGATTGAAGGAGCAGCCTGAGCAGATGTGCACAAAAGCAAAAGAGTGACGGATATTAAAGGAAGAATTGGCCTTCCAATTTGCCTGGTCCAGACCAATCTAACATCTGAAAATCTTCAGAGAACATATAATATTGAATTCAAAATAATATATTGCAGCAAATTTTAGAAATTGAGGAAAGTAATAAAGTCACTGAATTTCCTATTACCAAAGAGCTGATACTAACCCACTGTGAGAAGCACAAGGGCTTGGAATTGCCTTCTTTTTCATGATAATGGACACACGTGGATAGATCAGCAGCATACCTCATGTAATGAAAAGAGTGTGTGACTTCTATTCAGTGTGCGACATTCCAGGCCTGACTTTGCCACTTGATTAGCTGGGCAATTCACTTAAAATTCCCAATTTTTAAAAAGTGCATTAAAGTATACAATTAAGTGTGTTATATCTTAATATGTGACATATAAAGTATATAAAAATATGTGCCTATGTAATATAGAGAGAGTTGCCAAAAGACAAAATCACAACAAATTTAAAAATCTTAACTGCCTTTTATTTGTGATGCTAGAATCAGGCAACACCTCATTCTCTAAACTAGAATGGATGCTCTGATGAGCTGAGCAGAGGAGGGTGGCCTTATAGACAGAAAAGGGCTAAGGAGAGCAGAAATGGAACAAAAAGCAGATTGGTTGTTTCAAAATGACTTTCCTAGTAAAGGTTAAAGCAAAGGGGACTTTCTTATCATGCTAGCTAAAACTGTCCTGTTTGGGGATTTTATATACACATATATAAAATGTAAATTCTCAATTTTCAGCGCATTAAAGATTTTTTAGCTTCTTATTCTGAAATAATTATAAATTCATAGGAAGGTACAAAGAAATATATAGAGAGTTCCCCGCACTCTTTACCTAATCTTTCCTAATATTAACATCTCAGTGCATTTTCAAATTGCTTATTTCTTCAAGAGTCAAACTCTTTAAACTAGATTTATTTCTGAGAGCACATGAAATTCTTTCATGGGCTCCATTACCACTTTTAGCCAACCCATGCCTGTCTCTAGCAAGATCACACAGATGCTATTTTTCTATATATATAGTATATATATACTATATATAAA
>NW_012116622.1:2778534-2785754 GCF_000951035.1 Colobus angolensis palliatus
AAATAAAATAAAATAAAATAAAATGTATTTGAAGCATTATAAACATCTAAGTTAAGATTATCTCCACCCACAATTTCTCTACTAATCTCTGTTCGTGCCGTTTCAATTTGTTTCAGCTCTGTCCGTATATTTCAGACTGACAGCAATTACAGATATGACTATGGGAGTAAGTGGAGTGACCCTGGTTGGGCCTATGAGGATAAAATACCCATTCTTCCTTAACTGTTACCACACACTGTGCTGAACAGTGATTTCTGTGAAGGCATTAAGAATCTTATACAGGTCCAAGGATGAATAGAACAAGAAAGAAAAATAGTACCTGTGTGATCTTGCTAGAGGCAGGCATGGGTTGGCTAAAAGTGGTAATGGAGCCTATGAAAGAATTTCATGTGCATGTGCTCTCAGAAATAAATCTAGTTTAAAGAGTTTGACTCTTGAAGAAATAAGCAATTTGAAAATGCACTGAGATGTTAATATTAGGAAAGATTAGGTAAAGAGTGCGGGGAACTCTCTATATATTTCTTTGTACCTTCCTATGAAGTTATAATTATTTCAGAATAAGAAGCTAAAAAATCTTTAATGCGCTGAAAATTGAGAATTTACATTTTCAGTGATTAGAAATAAGCATTAAATGTATCATGCACAATTGAACAGACTCTGTTAGGAGCATCTGCAACAAATATGCCATCAAGGTGTTTTTAAAGATTGTTTTTAATGGCCTCAGAGTCTCTAATAATTATCCCAGCAGGGTGATTTTTACCATGTTATAAACACATGACCCCCAAAGCATTCCCTGATCCGTATGCTGATAGGTTGTTTGGAGCTGTTGTGAGTGTTTGGGTGTCATTCTTTTGGGGCAAGATGTCATTTGAGACTTGGCATGTGGCATATGGAGATATAGCTAGAAAGTAGATAAGGTAAACAACCCAGCATGTAATATTTATCTAATTATGAACAACTGTATATATTTTCTCTTTCATCCCAAATATTTCGGACTGATTCAGTGAACACAATATACACATTTTTTTCTAATACTTGTTTGTGAATAAAAGTTAATTAAAACAAATACGTGTTTCATGCTGGAATTAAATAATTGAAGTTCAATCTGTGCATAGTTCTGCCAAAACAAACATACAAATAGATAAATACTTTCTGGGTATCTACTTATTCAATTAAATAATAAGATGCCCAGAGAATTTTGGTCTGCTACTGCCTTTATTATACAGCAAATAAAGATAAAAACAGAAAAGAACAATTTTATAAACATAAGCACATAAAAAATCCAAACTGTATTTCTAATGAATTTTGAAAATGACATTTTTATTATTTGAGCATCTCAACCTAATCCACCTTGGGCATTTCAGTGATAGGTAAAAACATGAGGGATAGGATGCATTGCTGTCTGGGATATTCACTTGAGTCCTTTCCACTGAGCAGCACTACCTGAAACATGCTAAAAGCTCATTGTAGATAGTTTATTTTTTAAATGAGGTATTCTTAATCACTCATTTCTACCCCCACTCAGCATGCACTTATGAATGGATGGAGGTCCTATCCTATTGAATCAGAGACAGAGATCAGAATGAAGAAGAACCTATATGGCACACGAGGAAGGAATTATTAGACTGGAGAAGAAAAGCCCAGCAAACAGATAGTTATCTTCTGATACTGAAAGAGGTATAATAAAAGAAAGGTTATTTGCAAAGTTGTTCTGTTTTATTCTGGAATGTGAATGGGAATACAGGTAGAAATGGCATTTGAAATTATAGAGACCAGCTTTTTGCCTCAGAGTGAAGAACTTTGTGTTAGCTAAAACTGCCCAGTAAATAGTGAGGATCCTATCACCTGATTTGGAACTGAGTCTGGGTTCTGGGTCAAGGATGTCGTGGAAGGGATGCTTTCATTAGGAGAATTTTATCTAGTGTTCTTTGAGGTCTCTTCCAGGTCTGAGGTAGGCTAATGTATCCCTTCGTTGATATAAACTAGCCTACTGCTGAATCAGTGTCATGGACACACACTTATTGAGTGCCTACTATATGTCAGGCAGCCAGAAACTCTGCCATTATAGAACCCACTATGAACAGAAAGATGGAAGGAGACCCCTTTCTGGGGATGAATACTCCAAGACTGTGTTGGGTAATAGGTTATGAATATGTCACAGACATTTATATTCTGCCTATCTTTATAACTAAAAACAGACTCTCTTTGAAGAGAGTCAGTAATGCTTTTTAAAATTTTTATATTCTACAAAGATATACCAACATGTGCCAAAAAGTATCTTTTAATGATTTCTACATTCAGTATGGAAAACATGAGTGAGAAAGTAAAATATTAATTAAATAATGTTTGCTCAATTAATGACACTTCTCTATCAGAGGGGAAAAATGTCTTTGGATATGATACTGTATCTGGGTTTGGTATAAATATTGGTTAAATAGACAATATGGTTTTTGTTAACAACTGGTCTTGAGTCTGACAAACTAAAGTTTGAGAAGATAATTTTATATTTAATGGATGAGTGATCACTGACAAGTTGCTTAACCTATATCTGTTTCTTTATTTGTCAGATGGGGATAAATACAGTAACTACCTCATGAGTGCTCGCAGTAATAAATATTTGTTGAATGAATGAGGGATTTTAAAGAATTAATGAGGACTGCATTTATTGTACCTGTCAAAATACCAGGTGCACAGTAATTAAATAGTGATGTGTATGGAAGTCATGATAGTGATGATAGTGGTTGTAATACTCTCTCTGTTTGGAGATGATCTATGTAGAAAACTATGGAATTTATTTAAAACATGGTTAGAAGACTAAACCAGGAAGAAGTGGAATCCCTGAACAGACAAATAACAAGTTCTGAAATTGAGGCACTAATTAATAGCCTACCAACCAAAAAAACCCAGGACCAGACAGATTCACAGTCGAATTCTACCAGAGGTACAAAGAGAAGCTGGCACCATTCCTTCTGAAACTATTCCAAACAATAGAAAAAGAGGGACTCTTCCCTAACTCGTGTTATGAGGCCAGCATAATCCTGATACCAAAACCTGGCAGAGACACAACAAAAAGAGGAAATTTCAGGCCAATATCCCTGATGAACATCGATGTGAAAATCCTCAATAAAATACTGGCAAACTGAATCCAGCAGCACATCAAAAAGTATATCCACCATGATCAAGTTGGCTTCATCCCCGGGATGCAAGGCTGGTTCAACATATGCAAATCAATAAACATAAGCCATCACATAAACAGAACCAATGACAAAAACCACATGGTTATCTCAATAGATGCAGAAAAGGCCTTCAATAAAATTAAACATCCCGTCATGCTAAAAACACTCCATAAACTAGGTATTGATGGAACATATCTCAAAATAATAAGAGCTATTTATGACAAACCCACAGCCAATATCACACTGAATGGGCAAAAGCTGGAAGCATTCCCTTTGAAAACCCACACTAGACAAGGATACCATCTCTCACCACTCCTATTCAACATAGTATTGGAAGTTCTGGCCAGAGCAATCAGACAAAAGAAAGAATTAAAGGATATTCAAATAGGAAGAGAGGAAGTCAAATTGTCTCTGTTTGCACACGACATGACTGTATATTTAGAAAATCCCATGGTCTCAGCCCCAAATCTCCTTAAGCTGATAAGCAACTTCAGCAAAGTCTCAGGATACAAAGCCAATGTGCAAAAATCAGAAGCATTCCTATACACCAACAATAGACAGACAGCCAAATCATGAGTGAACTTTTCATTCACAATTGCTACAAAGAGAATAAAATACCTAGGAATCCAACTTACAAGGGATGTGAAGGCCTTCTTAAAGGAGAACTACACATCACTGCTCAAGGAAATAAGAGAGGATACAAACAAATGGAAAAACATTCCATGCTTATGGATAGGAAGAATAAATATCATGAAAATGGCCATACTGCCCAAAGAAATGTATAGTTTCAATGCTATCCCCATCAAGCTACTATTGACTTTCTTCACAGAATTGGAAAAAACTACTTTAAATTTCATATGGAACCAAAAAAGAGCCCATATAGCCAAGACAACCCTAAGCAAAATGAACAAAACTGGAGGCATCATGTACCTGACTTCAAACTATACTAGAAGGCTACAGTAACCAAAACAGCATGGTATTGGTACCAAAACAGATATATAGACCAAAGGGACAGAACGGAGGCCTCAGAAATAACACCACACATCTACAACCATCTGATCTTTCATAAACCTGACAAAAACAAGTCATAGATTCCCTATGTAATAAATGATGTTGGGAAAACTGGCTAACCATATGCAGAAAATTGAAACTGAACCCCTTCCTTACATCTTGTACAAAAATTAACTCAAGATGGATTAAAGATTTAAATGTAAGACCCAAAACCATAAAAACCCTAGAGAAGAAACCTAGGCAATACCATTCAGGACATAGGCTTGGGCAAAGACTTCATGACTAAAACACCAAAAACAATGGCAACAAAAGCCAAAATTGACAAATGGGATCTAATTAAACTAAAAAGCTTCTGCACAGCAAAAGAAACTGTCGTCAGAGTGAACAGGCAACATACAGAACAAGAGACACTTTTTGCCATCTATCCATCTGACAAAGAGCTAATATCCAGAATCTACAAGGAACTTAAACAAATTTACAAGAAAAAAAACAAACAACCCCATCAAAAAGTGGGTGAAGGATATGAACAGACACTTCTCAAAAGAAGACATTTTTACAGCCAACAAACATATGAAAACAAGCTCATCATCACTGGTCATTAGAGAAATGCAAATTGAAACCACAGTGAGATACCATCTCACACCAGTTAGAATGGCAATCATTAAAAAGTCAGGAAAAAACAGATGCTGGAGAGGATATGGAGAAATAAGAATACTTTTACACTGTTAGTGGGAGTGTAAATTAGTTCAACCATTGCAGAAGACAGTGTGGCGATTCCTCAAGGATCTAGATCCAGTGAGCCAAATAATGCTAGAAATATTACTAAGAAATTTACTAGAAATACCATTTTACCCAGCAATCCCATTACTGTGTATATACTCAAAGGATTATAAATCATTCTACTATAAAGACACATGCACACATATATTTATTGCAGCACTATTCACAATAGCAAAGATTTGCAGCCAACACAAGTGCCCATCAATGATAGACTGCATAAAGAAAATGTGACACATATACACCATGGAATACTATGCAGCCATAAAAAAGGATGAATTCCTGTCCTTTGCACGGACATGGATAAAGCTGGAAACCATCATTCTCTGCAAACTAACACAGGAACAGAAAACCAAACACTGCATGTTTTCACTCATAAGTGGGAATTAAACAATGAGAACACATGGACACAGGGAGGGGAACATTACACACTGAGGCCTGTCAAGGGTTGGGGAGCTAGGGGAGGGATAGCATTAGGAGAAATACCTAATGTAGATGACAGGTTGATGGGTGCAGCAAACCACCATGGCACATGTATACCTATGTAACAAACCTGCACGTTTTGCACATGTACCCCAGAACTTAAAGTACAACAATTAAAAAAAATTGATTAGAACTAATAAGTAAGTTTAACAATGTTGTAGCACACAAGAATAACATACAAAAATCAACTGTAACTTATATACTAAAACTAAACAATTGACATTAAAATAAAAATAATGCATTTTATAATATATCAAAAACATGAAATGTTTAGGGATAAATTTGACAAAAGATGTGTAAACTCTGTATACCAAAACTATAAAGCATTCCTTAGAGAAATGAAAGAAGACAAATACATAAAGATAAATACCATTTTTATGGATCAGTGGACTCAAAGCTGTCAAGATGCCAGTTCTTACCAAATTGATTTTTAGGGTAAATCTAATCCCAATCAAAATCCTGGTGTGTTTCCTATGTGTATTATGGATTTCAAAGATGATTCTATAATTTATATAGAAATGCAAATCACCTGGATTAGCCCAAACAATTGTGAAAAAGAGCAAAGTTGGAAGACTTACACTTCCTGATTTCAAGACTTATAAAGCTACATTAATCAAGACAATGTGATATTGGCATAATGGTAGACAAATAGATTAATGGGACATAATGGAGAGTCCAGAAATAGACCCATACATGTAGCAATAGATTTTTGACACAGATGCAAAGGCAGTTCAGTGGAAAAAGAAGAGTCTTTTCAACATGTGGGACTGGAACTATGAACATCTGCATACCAAAAAATCAACTTAGATCTATACCTTTCACCATAAAGAAAACTCAAAATGAATCATAGATATAAATACAACATCTAAGACTATTAGACCAGAAGAAAACATAGGACAAAACTTTGGTGACTTTGGATTAGGCAAGGATTTCTAAGATACAATAACAAAACATGACTTATAAAAGAAAAATTGATAAATTGGATATGAAAATATAAGATTTTTACCTTCCAGCATTACTACTATAAGAGTGAAAAGATAAACTACAGTCTGGGGGGGAAAGTTAGTAAATCACTTATCTGATAAAGACTCATCCAGAATATGTAAAGAACTCTTGAAACTCAAGAAAACAACCCAAATTTAAAAATAGGCAAAACGTTTGAACACTTAACCTACAATAACTTCTTTATCTTAGAGAAATTATTCAGGTGAAAAATAAGCACTTTTAAAGATGCTTAACATCATAAGGAAGATGGAAATGAAAACTTCAATGAGATACCATTATATGCCCATTAGAATTTCTACATTTGAGACACTGACCATACCAAGTCAGCCACAGGTAGGGATGTGGAACAACTGGAACCCTCCACATTCACTGCCAGTGGGAATGTGAAACGGTGCAAATATATACCTATCCTGTGATATAGTCATTCTATCCCTAAGTTATTACTCAAGAGTAATGGAAGTATTCTTCCATATAAAACTTTGAGATGCATGTTCTTAGCAGCTTTATTTGTAATGGTTAAAAACTGAAAGCCACTCAAATATTCACCAATAGGTCAATGGGTAAAACAATAGTGGTATACCCACACAATGGAATATTACTAAGAAATGAAAAGGAATTGGCCGGGCGCGGTGGCTCAAGCCTGTAATCCCAGCACTTTGGGAGGCCGAGACGGGCAGATCACGAGGTCAGGAGATTGAGACCATCCTGGCTAACATGGTGAAACCCCGTTTCTACTAAAAAATACAAAAAACTAGCTGGGCGAGGTGG